>NC_139243.1:48967591-49157591 GCF_977018435.1 Lepisma saccharinum
CAGTGTGTATGTGTGTTGTGTCAGTGAGACGATTGGAATGCCAGCTGCAAGGTTCACATTAGAACAAAGAACTTTTATGTACGACACTTACGTGGAAACAGACTCATGTCGAGACGTGTGTAGGCAATTTGTACAGAAATTCCCAGTCGTTTCACCTCCACATAGAGCTACGGTTAGACATCTTGTCCTTAAATTACGAGTAGGTAAGTGGATCGTTAAATTTTAAAACACCTAAGCATAAACGACGGATTCTAACTGAAACAGAACTCGATAAAATTGATGCAGCGTTAGAATGTTCTCCAAACAATCCTCTACGCCGTGTTTCACAGGAGATGTGTGTGTCAAAATCATCAGCACATACAGCCACTAAGCTACTAAAATTAAAACCGTACTCTTATAACACAGTTTAGTGCTCGTTTTGCAATATTTATATAAATGTCTGCATATGTCCATAAACATAAGCAGACATTACAGGCCGCAAATGTCGGCATCTCCGTTAGCGCCGCCTGCCACGCTTCTCCCGATCTCTCAGCTGAAGATCGAAATGAACGCACGGTAGGAATTATTCCGGAATCACAGGATGGCTTTACGCTCAAAATGCCATTATGAAGAGATGCGGTCTGTCAACAACCTAAAGTTCAAATTGAATGTTTTATACAAATAGAATTAATATAATTCATAGGTCTATTCATAATTCATAAATTAGTTAATACTTTATTGTTATTATTACACGAATAGGTAAAAAGAAGGTATAAGAATAGAGATATAACATATTCATATCTAGCTTATACGTAGTCAAGACAATCAAAATTTGTATAAAACAACAGTACAGTTAAGTAATTTAATGTCAAAGACACATAGTTTTGAATATATATTGAATAAGAAAAGAGGATGTTAGATCTAGTTGATGAAAAGCAAAGTTTCTCATTAATATTTTATGCATAAGTAGTAGTGTGCATAAATCTTCTTTCACACGGTTCTTCAAAGCCATATGATCTCAATATAATCCTTGCCTTCCAATAAGTTCGACAGAAGTAAATAACCCTCAATTACATGTATAACAACAAATGCTAAACAAGTATATTTTCATTATTTCATTTTAAAAGTCTTTTGGGGTTTGGATGAGGTGGAGTCCAGGGGCCCAAAATACATCCTTGAGGGAGGGGGGAGATCCAAAAATGTGGAAACAGGCTGATTGAATTAGGTTATTTTACATCACTTTTCTGCCAAGTCTAATTGTGATGATATGATGAAATTGATGAAGGAACATACGCACAAACAACACCCATACCCAGGCTGGGATTCAAACCCAGAACCCCTGGTATCATAGCATGCTTTACTAACCATTCTGCAACAGTGATCACCAAAATGCTGTTGGAGTAGGTACTAGAACTAAACAAGCAATTGTAGAGTTGCAGTATTATGGTCCGAAGTAACAGGAAAAAATCGAACCTTTCCCCCCCCCCCCCCCCCGACCCGACAATCAGAAGCACATAGCCACTTACTGACAAAGGCTGTTACATGGCATACAGCTTGGTGCTTATTGTTTATATTCAATTCTCAGAAGGTTTCAAATAGTACTATGTTCCACAAACTAACAGTGGTTTCAAATTTTCGTTAATTTTTTTATACAAGTACCATTGAACAGCCTTGATAATTCTATGTTTAGAAAATAATATATAAAAAAATTAGCAATTATTATGATAATAAAGAACATGTCTAAATGAGCGTTAACAAAAAGAAAAATATATTTTTTCATGACTGCTTCGGAAAAGCTGGGACAGGGATTAAAATGAATAGACTGTCCCAACAAAATTGGTGCATCTGGTAGCCTTGCATCAATGCTTGTACAAACTAAAACTACCAATATTGCAGACTTCTCGAACCTGTCTCTCTACACAACAAACCTATTAACTTATGCAAGGACAAAATCGATTTTTTTTAAACTTGTGAAATCGTCAATGTTATTTTTGTGGCTTTTATTAAAGGTTCATATAGCTCGAGGAGGAGATGGGGGGGCATGGCCCCTCCCCTGTCTACAGGTTTGCCGATGGCATAAAGTAATATTGTCTCCTTGTAATCAAGGGGTTCCAGGTTCAATCTCCAATAATAATAATAATAATAAATTTTCTTTATTCAGCGGGCGAGGTTCAGCCAAGGGTTGCTCTGCCACCTAACCCTTGTCAATATGATAATACATATGAGATGATATAAACTTATGGAGCAGTAAGCTAAACGTAAAAAATAATAATAATAATAAAAAAAAATTTAAAAAATGAAGAAAGAAAAAAATACATAGGAATTAGTTGGATACAAAAAAAAGTGTAACTAGAAAAACAAAAGACAATAGTACAATTCCTTATAGTGAGTGACTTGATACCTTCAGTATGTGCCCCGACTCTGCCATTGTTCCATTAACAGCAGATCTTTTATTTTTACCTCTGAAATACAGGGTTATTATAAATGATGGACCCATTTTCAAAACATCATATTTAATGAGGTACAAATCTAAAGTGAACAAGCTATATACCAATGAAAAGAGGAAGGTTCAAAGTTTGTTACCACAATGTTTGTAACTGTTATAAATGTTCAATGTGGCCACCATTGGCTGCATGGCAAACATCGACGCAGAAAACCTTGTGCTCCAAGGTCGCCATCTTGCTCACAACTGACAGAGACGGTCCTCTCGCGAACTCTACCGGCCGCTTCCGCAACCACCACAGCCCGCCGGCCGCTGCCCGCCAGAAACTATGAACCTTCCTCTTTCCATTGGTATATAGCTTGTTGAATTTGGATCTGTACTTCCCTACCTATGATGTTTTGAAAAGGGTCCATCATTTATAATAACCCTGTATAATGGGTTGTTTACACTAGCGATATTTGCAGGCAATGCATTCCATGCTTTGGGTGCCGAAAAGGAAAAGGATGATTTGTAGGCCGTGGTAGAATGATGGGGTAAATCGAAGTTGTTCCGCTTACGGGTAACATACTGATGGATTTCCCTACGGGAATGCATCTTCTCAAACAGGTACTGCAGTTTACCTTCTGTCAGTATGCGGCGTATAAAACAGAGATAGTGCAACTTCCTTCTGTTTGCCATGGTAAGAACCTGATTATCATTTAAGAATGGAAGAATGTGATCGGATCTTTTTGCTTGAAAAATGTATCGGAAGCAGGTATCTTGCACCATTTGTATTTTTTTACTGAGCTTTTAAGAGAGTTGAGGGCCGTAAACATTATCACAATAGTCGAACAATGGGTAGATTAATGCTTGGATGAGTCTTAGCTTGCATTCCGCAGGGAGGAAGTCACAGAAACGATTCAGATTCCTAAGTGTTCCATAAGCTTTCCTACATTGCGTCTTTACATGTTCTGTCCAATCAAAAATTTCGTCAAAAATCAGACCAAGATTTTTACCAGTGTTATTCCTGACAATGGGCAAATTGTTTATTTTGAGCTCGATCTTAATATTTTTAATTAACGACCTTGAATAATTAGAACCAATGATCATGAAAGTGGATTTTTCTGGATTTATTTTAAGACCGTTAGATACACACCAATTACTGACTATGTTCAAGTCAGAATTTAGTGACTGAAGCTTATCTTCCAACGAAGCGTAATGATCTGAGAAATATAACTGGTTATCGTCTGCGTAAAACTGTGGAGTGAAGAATCTTATGACTTGCTGCAAATCTGCAGTGTAAATGGTGAAGAGGAGGGGGCTTAATATCGATCCTTACAGTGGTTCAAGTCCCATTTTAAGCTGTAGGTCCAAAAACAATTAATGTGTATGAGCACAAAGTGATCTTAAACAAACAAAATTTTACTGCCAGAAAGCCAGATTTTTAAAAAATGCCATTTGTGGTGAATCTCTGCCTCAGTTTTAGGGCCACAATGCACCAGGACAGTGTCTCTCAAATGGCAGGCTGACATGAATGGTTGCCAAGTATTTTAAACAAAACTTTATATTTGTCAACAAGCCTAGACATATATCATATATTTATTAATACTTAATTTCAAGGGTGCATATTAATGTATAAAGTTTAACAAAATAGAAATTGGAATGTTTTGAGCAGCGCATTGACTTTTAAGAAATGAATTTACCATGCTGTGGTCTCACAACGATTGAGAGCCACTACACTAGGGGGCCAAAATACACCACATCTTGTTCCACGATCAAGTTGAAAGCCAGAATACAAATATGTTACGCTAAATACAAATGTAAAGGAGTTTGATACTAGATTTTTGTTTATAGACATAGTTCAAGAGGAAACTGTATCATCAAGAATACATTTGATTAAGTGTGTTAACATATGTAGCAAGATTTCTTCCTTTTCTTTTGCTTTATGTGCAAATCCAAATATTGGAAATTGCCTCCCCCATGGCGTAGTGGTAACATCACAGCCTTGTAATCAAGGAATCCCAGGTTCGATACCTGGTTGAGGCACATTGCACAGTGGTTTGGATCCCTTTTTAAACTGTTGGTCCAGTGCCGATGATCCTATCTGTGCATAATAAAGTGGACTCGCCAAACAAGTCAAACATTGAAAACTATGCTATTAGATTCTATTTACAATATAATTATATATATAAGCAAAACTACTCTAGGTATGTGAAATTCAAATATAACGTTTGTAAAAACTATCCATTCAAAAAAACCTGTCATTTTTGCAAACTGCTTTTGTCTAACTATGGATTCTATGTTGAAAGTTGTAATTTGAATTTAGATTTGGGCATATTTTTACAATAAACAGAGAAATTAAAGATGTGAAATAAGATAAATACAGCCAAGTAATGTATTTTCATTGATTTGAAACACTCTGGGGAAAGAAGCAGAGAAAACCTAGCCAGAAAAGCCACGGAAAGAACAGTTTCTTTACTTTTACTAGTAACGAAGGTCTTAGTTTACATATGAGGCTTCACACCAAAGAGAAGCCTTTCAATTGGGCAATTTGCAAAGAAGATTTTACCCGTAAAGTAGAACTTAGCATATGTATGAGTTTTCACACCAAAGAAAAACCTTTTAATTGTTCAATTTGAACAATGAAATATAATATCATTGCAGCCCCAATAGTTCCCAAGATAATGTAAATCGGAAACATAGAAATGTTGAGCATAATCCAGTATAACAATTTAATTGAAACCCAGTAAATGTCATGTTTACTTCCCAAATGCTGGTTACTTTATGCAACTAATTATGATGTAACTAATTGTGTTATTTGCTACAGTGTTGAATAAAGAATGTTAGTTAACTGGTTTCGTCCTCAATAAAGGCACTTAATTAGAACTTTTTTTTTGCACTTTTTGACAACATTTGCAGAACCTTGTTTCCCTTTTCTGACCATAGTTTTCACCTTAGAATCCGTTCCCTACTAATTAATATAAATTTGAGAGTAGACAGCATTTAATTTTGAAAAACTCAATATGCTGAACAAGGCAGACAATTTATTTTGAAACATAAACTAAACGTAACGTTTCAACCTTCTAGAAATGTCTTCTTCAGACTCTGTACCCATTACAAATTAATTTTTTGCTAGAAGGTTGAAACGTTACAATCAGTTTATGTCTTAAAATAAAATAAATTTTCTATCTTGGTCAGCATATTGAGTTTTTCATATCATGGAAACAAAGATTAATGGTGTTACATTTAATTTTATCCTGTCACTATTGGTGCGTTGGTACTGTGCTAGTATTGAGCACATTAGTATTAATCAGATGGCTACACTGTAAAAGTAGCTCCGCTAAAGCTACAGCTACTCGTCCAAAAATATAGCTTTGTTACAGTTACATCTATATTTACCAAAAATAAGTTTTGTTCTGTGCGATACTCACTGCTTTGCTATGAATATGGATATTCGAAAGAATCGTTTAGTAGTTGTACTTACTA
Source organism: Lepisma saccharinum (assembly GCF_977018435.1). NCBI lineage: Eukaryota > Metazoa > Arthropoda > Insecta > Zygentoma > Lepismatidae > Lepisma > Lepisma saccharinum. Next base: position 48,973,479 of record NC_139243.1, read on the forward strand.
GATAATAGGTTCTGTTATTATTATCATAAGAACCATCATTTGATATATGTACTTTGAAAGCATTGTTACCTTCTGTGACTTGTTTCTGCTAGTGTTTGAAGGCCGACAAATAAATGATTGTTAAGAGCGGCCTGGAGTTTGGCATGAAAAGACTTTTCGTGGCCCGACACAATAGAGACGTCTAGCGAATATCAGGGAACTAGGAATTCTTCTCGGCTGTGTCTTAAACCAGAGGTCCTCCCTTCCTTCACCACCGTGACCTCCGCAGTGAGGTTTCCAGCAAAAGGTAGCAGCCACCTGTTTCTTTTCATTCTAGTTTAGGAGAGTCCACTGGCAAAGCAATTCACTGCTTGCTGGCTGGCCCTTGCACGGAGCGAGAAGAGTGGCTTCCGAGACAGAACCTTCATCACTGAAGTTTCTATTGAATAAATTTGGTTGATTATAGTGACTACTATAATTATGTTGATTTTTCTTGGTGAGATTGGAATTATGAATTGAGAGTAAAGAAGGAGGTAGAGATTATCATTTGAAAGTACAGGCATTCGGTTTTGCTTGAGCTCTGACCTTCAGCTGCGCAGAAGCCACGAATTTTTGTCGGTGCGGGGAGGTGCAAGTAGCAGGATAAGCGTACCAATAATAATAATTATTATTATAATGTTATTATTATTATTATTAGTAGTAGTAGTAGTAGTAGTAGTAATATCAAATACATAATCATCGTAAATTACGCAAAGAAGTCAGTGCTAAAGCAATATGTGTTTGAACAAACGATTTGAATTATTTTTTTAACACGTTGAATTTCACATTAATAATGGAAAGCAAGCACACAAACTATTTTTAAAAGACAGAAAATGCTTGATAAATTCGTTCCAAATATACTTATTTTTTACATTAACATGTATAGCATAACTTTCATGCATGATGTGTTTCACTCATATGCAACATGGAACAACGTAACATAAGAAAATACATGTGCAACACGCCAACACTAAATTGTGTACGTATTCAACGTTTCTTTAATACATATACGTATATTATTTGAATACAATACACAATCATCCATCTCACAATACACTATCAGCAAAAATCACAAATTGTCTCTGAAATTTGCATATTCCCTTTCCTCAAAACAATTGTTCATGTATTTAAGACAAGATCAATGAAGATAAGTCTTATTTTTCTCTCTGGTAATTTACAATGCCTTGCAGAAAAGAATCATATATTGCGAGCGAAGCGACGAAGACAATTTTTAGATTAACTTCTTTGTAGACTGACATCAATATTGATTTAATAGGGCGCAAATAATTTCACAGGGCGCATATAATGCATCCTCTCTTTTACATTTTTTTAAAATTTAGATCGTTCGGCACACAGGGCCGACTCCAGCCGCCCCCACGGCTCTGAACTTGATAAGACTAAGAAAAGCAGGGATTGCGAGTAAAGCGAGCAAGAAAATCTCCTCAGGAGCATTGAAAATGCCATCACCTCTGACATGCAGGTTCGCAAATGAGTAGAGATCGAGTATCGACTAAACATTTTGAGGGTTACGAAAGGAGCCCACGTAGAAGTGCACTAAATAGAAAAGAAAATCTACCCAGGAGCATTGAAATGCCATCACCTCTGACATGCTAGTGCGCAAATGAGTAGAGATTGAGTATCGACTAAACATTTTGAGGGTTACAAAAGTAGCCCACGTAGAAGTGCACTAAATAGAAAAAAATGAGTTGCTTTACATAATGCCACAAACGGGAAGGCTCTATGTGGAAGAGTTTCATCACAATTGTAATTTAGAATCATGGATGTCCCATGTGGACACCCTGTACATTATCGAAGTGTGAAGGATATGAAGACCTGATCAAAGGAGGAAAAAATCAAAAGAGTGATTCATATAAACAAAATCGGAAGACAATTTTCACTAGTTTTCTATCATGAATTACAATAAAGATATTTTTTCTTTCAAATACAACAATTTAATACTGCATTATTTCATTGACTCCTTTTTTATTTTCAGAAATTATTTTGACTTGTTTGTCTTTTTGTATTACTCTTAAAATGTTATTTTGGGTAAATTTATAAATCTATAAAAAGAAGGAGTTCAGTTCATGTAAAGACTTTTAACAAACACTTCGTAATTTTACAAAATATAAAATACTATTGCTTGGTTCGAGAATTCTTAAAACTTTCAACTCGCAGTAATTCTATAAAAAGGTTTTGTAGTTTTTCAGCAAAACTTCTATTTCTTATTTCTCAAAAATAGATTTATATAGGCCGTGTCCGAAAGTTGCAAGACCGTACTTGAAGCGAGCATCCTCCGAGTATGGTCTTGGAGTGCAGTCTTGAAGTCGTGGACTGGAAGTGAAAGTCTTTCGAATTGGACTTCGACTGCAGCGCCAAATACGATCAGTAGATAAATCTGAGTACTCGTTGTTTTCCCCGCGTTTTAAACATTTGTTTTTCAGCATAGAAATCGCATAGCGTTTTCAAATGTTCGTATACATAAATTTCTACACATTATAAGAACTTTAACCAACAACTTGCTCGCCCATAACGTATATTTAACCTGTGTTGCTGGCTTTCTACCTCCGTTTTTTAACCAAATTAACAACGAGTGTAGAAATCACGAGTAGTAGATAGTCTGGTATGTTTGCGGCCATTTATTTACTATTTATTCATTTTACCCCAATAGTAGTTGTATTTGTGGTATAACCAGCACAGAATTTTTCAGAAAGGAAGAGCTCCCCTCATGCAGATTTGCCCACACTTAAAACTTGCTCAACATGAGCATATGAGCTTTTTGCTCTAGTGTGGAACCCTGCCTAATCCAAGATTTTTGTAAAAATGCCCTCGAGAATTTTTCGGAAAGGAAGAGCTCCCCTCATGCAGATTTGCCCACACTTAAAACTTGCTCAACATGAGCATATGAGCTTTTTGCTCTAGTGTGGAACCCTGCCTAATCCAAGATTTTTGTAAAAATGCCCTCGATAATTTTTCGGAAAGGAAGAGCTCCCCTCATGCAGGTTTGGCTACACTTAAAACTTGCTCAACATGCCCATATGAGCTTTTTGCTCTAGTGTGGAACCCTGCCTAATCCAAGATTTTTGTAAAAAATGCCTTCGAGAATTTTTCGGAAAGTATGAACCCCCTCAGATTGATTTGTCTACACTTAAAAAAGGCACTTCTGTGAGATTGTTGTCCATAATTTTGTCAAAAATATGCCCCTTTTGATATTTTTTTTGCCCACACCTAAAACTAAGCCACACCCACCCACATACACACACACACACACACACACACACACACACACACACACGCACACATATATATATTTACTTCCGGTTTAAGTTCAATTGGGCACCAGGCTCAACTTGTATATCTAGTATTAAGATAATATAATTCTTCTAGAATTGCTCTGTGACTCTCTCATTTCTTACATCATAAACATATGATTTTTCACCTATGAGAATAACACTACATATGGTGTCATCAGGTAATGCCTCATGGAATTCACAGATAATTTTAATGTTTGTCCTGTCATTCACCACAACTTGTTTCCTTTTTGAAGTGTTAATTACAAACATGGGTCTCTGTGCTTTGAATTCATCTGGTGTGTAATACATGTCAGTATTGCCAGTAGTGACCCTTTTGAATGCCGTAAATGCCTCATATAATTTGAGGAAATCATCCTTGGACATGTCTAAATTGTAATTTTCTCTAGGAAAAACCTCATTTCTGCCATTTTTAAGATAAATGTTCTTGATGTTGCAGTTATCAAATTTACTTGAATTTTTTTCCTGATTATTGTGTCTCCCAGTCTGAAACAGTACCACTACCAAATCAGGCATGTCATATTGAATACTGGAGAATGAATTTGTAGCATCAAACTCATAATATGCACCAGTTGCGGGCTTCTGTACACATTGATATGTATAAAATTGTAGAGAAATTTGTGGATTTTTTATTATATCTGCTTTGTATTTAAGAGCATAACTGGCCTCATATTCAACAACAGGGATTCTTAACTCCATAGTCTGAATAATGCATTTGCCTTCATCAGGTAGGGTATTAGGCAGAGCTTCTCCTGTAGAGTTTAATGTGCTGTACCTCATCAATGCATTATTATCATTGGCAGCTCTTCTAAATGTGATTCTTAAACCACCCTTCCACATAATTTCTTTGTAATCTGAAAAGAATCCTGGCAACAGGCGCATAGGGAACAGCACTGTGTGGTTTTTAGATAATATTTTCTCACCAGCCTCAAATCCACCTATTTTGAAGTAAGAAGCCTCGGTTTTGGATAATTTTAATGTGGCCAAAGCTGTGGAGGTAATGCCGGGATAATCCACTCTGTTTATAACAACGCCATGCTTTCTGATCTCAATTTCAGAGAATAGATGTGGCACAAAATTGTCCACCAATCTTATATTTGAATTTGCCGGATAATCTGTTCCATCGAGCTTTACAACATCAAATTTGATGTATAGATCTGCTCTGTGAGGGTGTATAAATCCATCCCCTACATCAAGATCAACCTCAATCTCTGTGTTGGGTTGATTTAAATTTGCAAATGTACTCCTGTTTGGGGGGAATGATTGTAGCTCATAACTCTCAATATTTTCCATTGTATGTATTTTTATTTAAATATTAATCTCTATGATTGCAGTTGTTATGGCTCCAGCAAAATCAACTAATTCTTCTTTTTCATTAGTGACCATCAATTCAATATAATCTATTCTGTTGTGGCACACAGGAAAATATAATGTTGGGGATGGATTGTAGATGATTGGCTCCATGAATTCAGAATTAGGTTTGAATGTTGCAATGATCCCAGTTTGTTTGTGAGTGCCTATGCCATTTGATTTGGTGATCATACCCTCGGCTATATTACAGTGAATATTTAGAGTCTCTATGGCCAAGAATTTAGGTATATTCATAGCAGTGTGTTTGATGCCTGGTTCAAGTTTTGTGTTGTTCTCAAAGCCTAACAGCTCTCCTATAGTACCCAGATTCACTGTTTCTGTGGCAGATACAATCTCTACTCTGTGAGTGACAGAATTTTGACTTAACACTACACCTCTGGGTAATTGAGCATTTAAAGTGGATAGATTATATTGCCCTGGAGTAATGACAATTTTTTGATCCCCTACTGCAATTGTGTTGTTGTGGTGTGTAATATTAGGGATTAGGTACATGCCATAAAATGCTCTGAGAGCTATTGTTTTGGGATACACTATGTCATCATGCAATTTGTGTTTCAATATTGAATTTTGGCTGGTGAGATGAAATACCCCCATGATGTTTTAAATACCACAAGGCTTTTTGAAAATTTTCAATTGATGGTTTATTTATTTGAAACATATATCTAAGAACTGATAAACACAAATGTCCACAATTAACATCTTTGAAGTTTTGAACACGGGCATTATTGTAATAAAGATTGGGTGATTTTAGATATTTTATTAAATTTTCAGGTGGAACACCTCCAAATGAATCAAATACAAATGCCTCATTTTTTAAATATTTAAGATAACAGATCCAGTGAGTGCCCTGATTTTTGTACTTATCCAAATTAACAATGCCACACTCTTTGTTGAGTGGTTGCTCTGGCAAAGAATCAGACATGTACACACCCCTAAAATGTTTGATGCCCAGTGGCTTGATTAAAGCTTCAATATCTTGGTTTGTAAGCGGCTCTTGTTTTTTTTAAACTTATTCATGGCTCTTTTAACACCTTTGCCTTGTTTCTCCATTGCCAGGTTATGGCGCCTCTGCTCATCTAATTCTGCCCTATTTTTCTTGGCATCTATTACTGTTTTTGCTATGGCGGCTGATCCCCCGGCCAAGCTCCCCACAGCCCCGAGAGCAGCTAAGATGGCAGGGATGGTAAATATGAATCCCCCCACATGTGATTTTTTTCTTGATTGCTGTAATTTTTTTAATTGGGGGGTACTAAGCAACAATTTCATACTATGCCCTTTTGCAATACAAGAATTTTTTTTCTTGCGCTGCTTTTTGGTCAAAAGGCTATCAATAGGCCCAAGAGATTTGAGACCTGCATAAGGTATTTGATACATAACACCCTTGGCCTTCATTGTAGGTTTATTATATACATATTCACAACCCCCACCCCAATTTTTGTTTGGTGCTCATAGCTATGGTGGTTCCCAATGCTGCTATTTTTTCACTTAAAGAAGCATTTTTGCTTACAAATCTACCAAATGCAGCCTCTTCTAATTTCTTGTCTGCAACATGTCTTTTGTCAAGATTAGAATGTGTGTTGAATGCTATGTCATGGTCTCTACAAGCAGCATCTAAAGGATTAACACCAGGATCCCCTCTGTTTAATCTATGATCCAATTTTGTGCCTGGACCACAATACTGATAACCTGGAATGTGTAGTTCAAATGGCAGCTTGTTTATAATGTCATTAACAAGGCCCCGACCCTCAGAAATATTCCAAAATTTAGGTGGTAGAGTATTAATAATTTTTATGAGATATCCAATCCCCTTAGTGTCATTCACTATAAAATTAGACAATTTTGTGCTTATCATGTCCATAATTCCAACTTTTTCATTGTAAAAATTGTGGTTCCCAGCATTTTCCTCCCCAGCTATCACCAATAACCCATCTACAAGTTTCCTGACATCATCAACCCACACAAATTCTTTAGGCAGGGTGTTGTATTGTTTGATTCCACTGCCAGTCTTGATCTGTGACCATATGGGCTTGATTAAATTATTGTATTTTGCCCCACTGCTCGACTTGACTCTTTTTTGTGTGGGATCATTGTTCTGGTATAGAGCATCTGATTTTATTAATATTTCTTTGTAATATTCATAATCTTGATCTGTATAGCTGCCAGGCCTTTTCCGAGTCATCAATTCCCACAATCCAGGTGTGCCGGGGTACTTAACAAAAGCACCTTTTTCTCCAAGATGAGATTCTGAATATACAATCAGATCATCCCCCATAAATGTTACTCTGAAATTGCCAATTCTATGTATGATGCTACCATCAAGCTCTGTGTCAGCATATAAGCCAAAAACCTCATCTTTATTGTCTTTAGGTGTGGTTAAATATTTTTGAGCAAGAAGACCCAATTCAATAGGATCCTGAGTAGCTTCAATTCTTCTAGGAGCAATAGGACTAGGTGTATGAATACTGGAAAGTGGAGTGAATGGATAATCTAATATGTTTCTTGCAGCTACAGGTACAAGCTCTGTGATCAAATTTTGATTTTGCTCTGTAACAGTTTTGATATTCTTACCTAATTCACCAATAGCATCAATTATGGGCTGTTCTGTTTGTTTGTGTTTTTCATAAATTCCTCGGTTCTCTGATTTCCATCCCTTAAATCTTTTTACAAGATAATCTCTTAATTTAAGATCATCAATTATTGGCCTTTTCATGTTTATTTATATATGTTTCAATGTCTAGAAAATTGTTGATTTTATTTCTGTATTTGCCAGTATTGGGTGTTCTTGTCATATCAATTGTGACAAACCCATAACTGTCCTGGTTCCAGCACCTGCTGCAAAACTTAGAAAAATCATTGTAGCTCAAGTCCCCACCTACATATTCATCATGTATGTGTTTGAGGTTGGTATGGTCTTGATGAAACACACATATAAAATTGCTGTTGTCCCGGATCAGTTGCTTGGGTATTTTTGAAAAAGTCTGTGCAAGATAGAAGCAATCAATGTTTTTGTGCCGGCCCTGTGTGAAGAAATTTCTAACCTTGTTTTGATTATCCAGTATAATGTCATCAAACACAACAACAGAATTATCGAGACATTCATGGAGTGGCTTAACATCTGGTTCAAAAGTGGCTATATCCAATCCATCATATAGCTTTATTAGCTGCTGATATTTTAATTGTTCCAAGCTCTTAGAGAAGATATACAAGTGCCTGTTTTTCCAGTCTAGCCAGTTGGGTGCCAATAAAAAATTATCAACCATTAGTGTAGTTTTACCACAAGCAGATGGCCCAACAATAAGACACCTAATATTTTCAGGCAGCAATTTTCCATTTCTCTCATTTTGTTGTTCAGGTTCTGGCAGCCTTTTTATAACATCCCAGGTTCTCATATTATTATTTTGTTTGCATCGATCCAGCTGTGTTCTGGAAGTCCTAGCCATTTGACAAGTAACTTGTTGCCTTTTCTGCGGATAATTTTTTCTATGAGATATGTGTCAGGCTGTTTAGTTTTGCTGAGCTCTTGTTCATAGAACCTGCCTTTGAGAATTTCTCCTCGGTGATCCTTTATTATATATGTGTTAAGGGTCCCATTTTTAATTTGAACCACTGTAAATAATTCAGTGCTCCAGTTTCTTGTAAATCCTCTTTTGAATAAGTGCTTATATTTGCTGATTCTTACTTGATCCCCCACCTTGTATTTGGCCTTTCTTGTTGTTGGCTGGTATCTAGGATAATAAACAGTGCTGATCAATTTTTGCTCATCAGATGAAGTTACTTCAGCGGGTTTCATGTTGATTGTGGAATGGACAGAATTGTTATATTTTTGTAGAAGTTCTGGAAGAATATTAATCCATTTATAATTACCTTGGAGTGTAAATTGTTTATACATAAGATTTTTTAAGGTTCTGTTGAATCTCTCTACAATTGAGGCCTTGAGGTCACTGTAACTCGAGTAATGTTTTATTGCCTGGCTTTTAATAAATTGTTGAAACACTGAATTATAAAATTCTTTGCCATTATCTGTTTGCAAATAGCGCGGGGATCTTCCACTCTGATTGATAATTGTCCTGATGGCTTCTGTAACACATTTTCCAGTCTTGGATTTGAGTGGCAGAGCCCAGGTAAATTTTGAAAATGTGTCTATTACAGTGAGTAGATACTTGTAGCCCTTGTTGATTTTGTCTAAGTTTTTCAACTGCCCACTTGCCATCTCAATCAAGTCGCTCTGCCATAAATCATCTATGCTTTTTGTGACTACTGGGAGCCTCTTAAAATTATGTCTGGCCTGTCTGTGTAATTCATCATCAATAATTTTTCTAGACATAATATGTAAACAAGAATATTGCAACTATAGGGTGTTCAGCAGCTGAGACTGCAGGATTTTCTAAATATAATTTGTCCCCTATTTGTATTTTAAATTCCAAAGAGCCATCATCTTCAGTAAAGGCTGTTTCTAATGTATTGGGATCTGTAAAATCCTCCAATTCTACACTGGTGATTTTCACTTTGTTATCAGCATTTGTTATTGATAAGGTGGGGTAGTGGTGTGCCTGTGGTTGAAGCCAATATTTGATTTTGATTGGTCTCAATGTGCCCCCAACAAAAAATTGGTAATAAAATTGTGCAGGGGACAGCATATATATTTTGCCACCTGGTGTAAATGGAGAATCATATTCTTTGTTGGGGATGCTGTACAATTCAAGAATTACTGAATGTTTTGGATTCTCGATTATGCCTGTTATTTCCTTTTCTGCTGTGAGCAATCTGCTTGTTACAGATTCAAGGTGCTCATTGATGGTCCTAACAATCTCATCGTGCCCAGGCTTGATTCTTATGTCAATAGCAAGTTTTTTGTATTGTTGCACAATTTCTTGTAGCTGGGTGGTAAAAACAGACAGAGCATTTGCTTGATTGGATTCCATGGTCCCTAGCTGTTGCTTGATATTAGCTACAATTTGTTGCAAATTTTCAACAATTGCCAATTTTTAATTTTGAGCAGTAAGATCATGGACCTGTCTTCTGATATCCTCAAATAGGGCATGCAGTTCATTAATATGTTGATTTGTTGGTAGAGTGGCCACTGTCTGTGTGAGATGTTTGATCTCTGCCTGGATATTCTTGATATCTTCTGATTTCAATATGCGATTCACTGCTCTCTTAATATTTTTAAGTTCCTGTGATGTGGGCAAATTTGATACTGTATTTTGCAAAAATTCAAGTGCCAATTTTACATTGTTTAATTCAGAAGCATCAGCCACATTTTGCATAGCATCTTGGAGCAGAGCTATATCTGCCTGAGAGGGTGTTGATTGTTGTAAAATTTCAGGTTTTGTTTGGATATCATCAATCAAGTGATGGAAATGAGATAGTTCAGATGCAGTGTTGAGGTTTTCAAGCTTTGTGATTTGTTGCTGGACACTAACAAGGGTATCTACAATCCCAGGCAATCGGGATTCTAGTACTTTTGCCAAATCACTTTGCACTGCTGCTATTGTACCTTCAAGATGGGTTATGGAACTTTGAATTTTTCCAAAATCTTCATATGTTTCAAGTTGCAGCTTAATATTTGCTACACTCCGAGTTATTGCATTCAAAGCATCAGAAGATGGCAAATTGTTCATAAAATTTTCAAGTGTCTCAATTTTTTCTTTAACCTCGGCTATGGCATTGTTCAGAGGGTCCAGATTAGGTATTTGGATTGACTGAATCTGTTCTTTTAGAGTGGAAATCACTAGATCAAAATCTTCTTGTGATTTTATGCTTTTGACAATTGTTTGGAGCTGTGTCTGGACATTATTTATCTGCTCCTCTAATTGCTGTTTCAATTGCTCAGAGTTGTTAGCCTGGGTCTTAAATTTGGCTTGAAGAGCTGCTACAGCTTCTTCCAAACTTTGAAAATTATCCAATGTGGCCAAATCAGTATATTTCTGAAGCAACAATTTGAGTTCAGAATCAATTTTAAGAAGAGGGTCCATGCATTGTGATTGTAAATTTGTAATTTCTAATTGAAGACTGGCATTGAGTGTAGTTTGTAAAGCTTGTAAATCACTTCTTAATTTCTTGACTCTGACATCAAGCATCAGAATCTCATCACTGTGATCTTCATGTCTTGTATGGCCAAAAATATCATTAGGCATTTTTGATTTAGTGGTTATTTATTATAGAGTATCTGATTCTTAATTCTATAAAAAAGGGTATAAGCTTGTCATAAGATCCAGGGACCTCAATATATAAGCAGTCACCAGCAGAAACAGTATAAACAGTGCCAGAAACCATGTTTGAGTGCTTAATTCTGTAAATATTTCTCCCTATTGAAATCTTGACATTGCCCTCAGGGGTTGTAATAAATTGCAATTGCCCACCTACAGGTAATTGGTAATGATTTAAATTATTGTTAAATATGTATAATATTTTGCCTGTTTTATCATCAATATCTGTAAGTATGCTGTTCAGATGAATAATTAACAAGCCACTCAGTTTAGATATCATATCAGAAGAGGGTTGTGGTGTTGGCAGCTCCATAATAGCCTGTTTTTTGAACCCAAATAAGTTCATAGGCATGTTTATTTATTTCAAATCATGTTCTGGAATTGGGCATTGTTTCCCACTTTTCAAATCACAATGACCCCATGGTAGAGTATGTATGCCACATGACAAAATACATCTCTTATCATCATGTGGGTCCAGAGCCATTTTTCTTACAATATTGCTAGTCAATAAGTGATCCATACTCTGAATTCTGGATTCTGATGTTCTGATTAAACTCTGGGATTTGAGGCAATTTTCATAATCTTCAAATTCAAGCTCTTTTTCAACAGTCACTCTGCCAATGCCCTTGGCCTTTTTGGCAACAGCGCCACTACATGTCTCAAAACTGTACATCTTGGCCCTTAACCCAGCAAATGCCACAATAACATCACCAAGTGTCTCATCTTTTAACTTGCCAGGCACCTTTTTGTTGTGGGGTTGAATTTTTGTATGTTCACTGGTATCAAAATATTCAAGCAATTCAGGCTGTGACATATCTTGATAAACATCTTCTGTTTTAATATCAAGAACAAAACTATCCGTGTCCATGTACATCAATTTTACACAATCACCATAAAAAGGTTTCAACACATCATAATACAATTTTAACATATGTAATTTGGCCAATTCCAATATCACAGCCCCTACATAAATAGGTTTATCAAACTTAATCTTTGTTTTTTTCATGTTGAAAAGTGCCATATTTTCATCATAAATTCTTCTGTAATTGAAATTAGGCTTTGCAATCAATTTTTTGCTCAGGCTGGGGTCAGTAATTATTTTAACATCGGTATGTTTTCTGACATTTTCAATTGTTTTGCCATATACAGAATTGACCATCAATTTAAACAAGGCCTTATCAAATTGGCTCTTTGCAGATGTTCGAAGCTCTGTGTTTGTATTAATATATGATTTCAACCATTCTGAGTGCCTGAACCTCAAAACTTTGCCAATTTTGGTCACTTGAACACCATGATGCATCAGGAACGGGAGGTTTTTGTAATATATGACATAACCCTGTTTTGGCTCCAGTGTCATCATCAATTTCTTCTGTTTAGAGCCAGGTGAGCACTTAACCTCGGGAATTGGGGGCAGATCAGAAAATTTGTTATGTAAATCATCAGGAATTGTCAGATCAACCTCTAAGAAGAGGCCATAATTACTGTCATCAAAGTCCTGAAGATCTTCAATATTGAAATCTTCAACCCATTCAAGCCCTGCATATGGCAGTTTTTGCATCATGGCATAACCATAGAGGCTGTTGGCATCTACATACAGTATATAATTTGATGGCCGCGCTGGATCATAATCAGGCATATATTTGTTATTTGCTCTGGCATATCTCTGAGAGCATTGCACCATGCCTCCTCTTATACATTGCTCCATAAACAAGTACATATCTTGATCTTGGATTAGATCCAATTGCTTTTTAGTGTTTAAAAACATTGCAGCCCATGCTAGGCCCGGGGCACTGTAAAAATACACTGGATCCAGTTCATAATTTTGCATTGATGATTTTCTGAATGCCTGCAATATATCAGCTAAGAGGGTCACATCAAGTTTTAAATATGCCATGTGATAATCACCAAATTTCTGGCATTTTAAATTGTTCCACATCAATTGGGCATGGTGATAATCATCATCAGTGATTCCAGATCCTCTGATTTTGCTGTAAAACTCTTCTTGTGGTGGCAGAGAACACTCATCAAATTTAGAAAAATCTGTAACATAGTCATATGGATATACACCCTTCCGTCTAATTAATTTCAGGTCCTGATTTGGAAACAATGCACATGTAATTTTGAATTGATCATCAGATAATTGAGTAGCCAGTGTGGCCAGGCTAGCAGATAAAATTCTGTAAGAATCAAGAAATCTTATGTGAATAGGAACACCATTAACTTTAATTATTTTGCTAATAGCAATATATTTCTCATCATTTTCAGCGAAAATATTTAAATTCTGCTTGTCAAACCCCTCATATCTGATCAGATGATGGAAATCATAATTGGATGCTCCATGGCAAAATATGGGGACAAATTTTGGTCTCTTGATCTTAATATTACAGCTATTACACAGGGCCATTAAGAATTTACCATCTGTATGAGAATGGTGTTTCACCTTGATTTTTGTATCTGAAAATTCACAATCACATACCGGGCATTTTTCTGCATTGTTGAAATCTTCAATCTGTTTCTCTGTTAAAGGCAACATGGGTTTTGATTTTAATAAGATGTTAGATGCTATGTCACGGCACTCATTTTCTATTCTATCTGCAAATTCTTTGATGGCATTTGGTCCCATGTATGGATATTTTTTAGTAACAACACCATCCTGTACAATCACATAATAAAAGCTGGAAGGTTCATGTAGCTGGTATGGTGTAATTGAAGATTCTTCAGGATCTGGATTGCAGAATGCAAGAGGTTTGAGATTTGATTCAAAATCACAGACAATATATGCTGGGTGTTCCAACAAGGCTTCAAACTTTTTGAATTTTGCTTTTTCACTTGGATTAGGCATCACCATATGAACAGGTTTATAATTGCCACAGTATTTCAGATGCTCAATTAACTTGTTTTTGGCAATTTCTGCACTCTCTTCACGAACCCCTTTCACCATTTTCCTGCCATCAAATACACTTAAACATCTTCTGCACAACTTAAATATTGTATTGGATTTGTCTAGTTGTGTTCTCACTAAAGCTTCAAGATTATGTATCAGAGTGTAATGATATGTGCCATCCCCTTCAATTAAGAGCAGATCAATCGGAACAGCAGAATCATCATCAAATGTACTGATTCTGAGAGGTTCTATCAAGCAATTGCCACGGCCAGTGGAACAAATAAATACATTAATAGATAATTGTTTATCATTGATATGCCTGGCCTTTTTTTCAAATTTATCAATATTCTGAACAGACATTGGATATTCTAAATCCTCCATTGCCTCATCAAAATCATGTTCATGTTGTTTGTAATAATTTATTCTCTGAGAATTCCTTGAAACTGGATACAAAGCAGCTAATATACACCACAAAAAGCATTTCTCATCATTATTTTTTATATTAACCACGGCTTGTTTGTTTTTAATATTGGCAGGTAATGGCAGATATGTAGATCCTTGTAATGGGCTGAATTCAGAAATATTAACATATAACTTGTGCGGAGAGCCGCATAGGCTCCATCCAGACTCTTTTCCAGCAAATTCAGAGTGTTTAATATTCAATTGATCTATCAACCTGCTTATTATTCTGTCTGAATTTGCATTTGAATATACAGGTACAGTTTCTGTTATGTGGGGCTGTGTAAATTTTGTGCCATTTGGCTTCTTATATTGTGTAAACAATTTGAGGGACAGCTTATAAGAGCCATTTTGTGCATTTAGAATTGCCTGCACATCAGGATTTACACTGTTCAAAAAATTCTCAATGCCACATCTTGGCTCTGATACAAACCGATAATCCCTAAGTTGGGCATTAAAACTGCTATGGATAGGTGCATAGCATGGCTGCTTTGCAGGTCCAGCATTAACAGGTGCTTCATGCTTTCTTTTCAGACCAGATGTTATGGTTGTGAGGGCAATGTTGATGACTGTGCAGAGCAAGTATCTTTATGTGTATATGTCAAGTATTGCATGTTATATTTTCTATGGCATTTGGGGCATATTTTTGTGGGAGTTCTGCATTTGTCTGGGTTACAAATCTTTTGGTGTCTGGCCCAATTAGAGCTAAATATATTTTTATTGCATTGGTCACAATATTTTTGTTTTGGCATTTTTCTTGTTGTTTATTATATAAGATTTTCTGGGATTCAAATCAAAACTCTATGCTGGATAAAAAATATCAGTTAGGTTCAGCTGTGTGATTTGTGTGTGTGTGTGTGTATGTGTGTTAATATTTTTGTCATTGGTATTTATATAAAATTTCTTGGGGTCCAAATCAAAAACTCTATGCTTAATAAAAAATATCAGTTGGGTTCAGCAGTGTGATTTGTGTGTGTGTGTGTGTGTGTGTGTGTGGGTGTGTATGTGGGTGGGTGTGGCTTAGTTTTAGGTGTGGGCAAAAAAAATATCAAAAGGGGCATATTTTTGAAAATAATTATGGACAACAATCTCACAGAAGTGCCTTTTTTAAGTGTAGCTCTTCCTTTCCGAAAAATTATCGAGGGCATTTTTACAAAAATCTTGGATTAGGCAGGGTTCCACACTAGAGCAAAAAGCTCATATGCTCATGTTGAACAAGTTTTAAGTGTGGGCAAATCTGCATGAGGGGAGCTCTTCCTTTCCGAAAAATTCTCGAGGGCATTTTTACAAAAATCTTGGATTAGGCAGGGTTCCACACTAGAGCAAAAAGCTCATATGCTCTAGTTGAGCAAGTTTTAAGTGTGGGCAAATCTGCATGAGGGGAGCTCTTCCTTTCTGAAAAATTCTCGAGGGCATTTTTACAAAAATCTTGGATTAGGCAGGGTTCCACACTTGAGCAAAAAGCTCATATGGGCATGTTGAGCAAGTTTTAAGTGTAGGCAAACCTGCTTGAGGGGAGCTCTTCCTTTCTGAAAAATTCTGTGCTGGTTATACCACAAATACAACTACTCCCAATTTCAGCTAATTTTGCAAGAGAAAAATATCTAAAAAATGCAAATTTTACCATTTTTATAGTGTAAAAAGTAATTATGTTTTTTTTATCAAAGCTCAATCACTCATTTCTATAGGGTAATTCACACATAATTTCCCCTTATTTTTTAAAAAAATTCTTTTTTAATAATTGAAGCGAAATTTATTTGTTTTTCGAAGTGTAAAAAAATTGAACCCCCAAGTCCAATTTTAAAATTTGTTGGGAAATACCTCAGTATCAATTCGGTCCATTTATCTGAACCGAAGATATTGCACTAGCATATTTCCATATTACCATATGTACTACTTTATATTTTACACTGTTTGTGCTTGAAACTAATCAGTATCATAATGGCGGTATGAGATATATACAAGTAGAAATGTATTTTAGCAATATGAGACGTCTAGCAATTAGCTACGTCGACTCGAGAGGGCTCTGTCATATGTCTTCAGCTAATCGTATTGCTACCGGAAGATATATAAAATCTTTGAGTAATGAATCATTTATTTATTTATTTATTTATTTATTGCGTCTTGTTTATCATGGCGAAGTTAAGGCTTTGTAGCCTTTTCTACCACTTAACCATGTTTACAACAACATTTAAACCATTACATAGAAAGGTAAATTTTAAAATATAAAAAGAGAAATATAAAATTACAAAGAAAAAATTACAGAAAAAAATGATAAGAAAAAAAAATACATATGGGAATAAAATCCTAACCTATACACACGAACATACAACAAAACACACACATACACACACACACACAATCAGATATTCATGACAGTAGTCAGGGATTTGAAATATTAAGGTGAATAAGGATTTTCAGTGTTGTTCAGCGCTTAACTGTATGCAATTTATCACTAAAATATAATGTGCTAACTATTTGTGCCCAATAAAAAATGTTTTAATTGCGTCTTAAAGACATATACTGAAGATGAGTTTCGGATTTCGAGGGGCAGTGAGTTCCAAAGACGAGAAGTAGAAACGGTGAAAGATTTTGAATAAAAATTTGAGTTATGAAGGGGGATGAGTAGTTGAGTTCTCCCTCGCGATCTGGTGTCAAGGCTGTGTGATTCGGAAAGCATTGAGAATCTGCTCGAGAGATAAGCCGGTTCCTTTGAACTGATTGCCCTATAGAGAAGGGTGAGGTTGTGTACCTTTCGCCGATCAATTAATTTGAGCCAATTTAGCTTTGTAAAGAAAACGGATAAATGGTCCCTATATTACAGATCGAAAATAAAGCGGACGCAAGAAGTACATTTATTTGCTACTAGATGGCAGCATACTTACTTCTTTCATGTTCTCCAAGTACATCTATTTGCAACTAGATGGCAGTGGTGGGAAATATCATCGGGGAATCTAACTTGCGTGACATGCAAAAAGAGATCGATAATGACTTGGATCGTGGTAGTGCGTGACATGCAAAGAGATCGATGATAACGCGAAACATTGGTAGTGCGTGACATGCAAAGAGAGATCGATGATAACTCGGAAACATGGTAGTGCGTGACATGCAAAGATTATTATCTGCTCTTTGCATTGCTATGAAAGAGAACCATTATGCGATGAATTCCCCCTCCCCCTTTTCATTCTTTTTCTCCGAATGTTTCCAAATTATTAAAATACTTATATCTCGAGAACCAATTAACGTAGAAAGCTGCGGTTTTTTGCATTTGTTTTGTTTTGACGTTCTCTATCATTTGATACCAAACTCGATAATAAAATAACCAAAAAAATAATGCCCATGAATGTGATTGGTTTTAAAAAGCACTTTCAGCAAATAGAGAGAATTCCAGTAAACATGGATATTATTAGATATGTTCATCGTAAACTATGAGGCCTGATTATCATCTATCTAAATAGTACCTGGTATCAAGTGGATGAGGATACGGGTAAGCAATTACATGCATTCAACAATAACCAAACATCTTATAAAATTCCCGTTACAGGGAAAATTCAAATAAGTATCTCTTCACCCAATTCAGCAGCTGCACACATAGGACGAAATTTGTACAGGATTGAACACAATAATATGATTCCCAACACAACATACGATGTGGAAGCAGGTGATTTCCTGTATGCTGAAATAATTGGGGAGTATAATAAGTCAATTCCTCTCTTCATCGAAATAAGAATAATCTATCCTCTCATGAATATATAAAAATACCAAAAACAAAAATAAAAACAAATTAAAATTAAAAATAAATAAATAAAAACAATGGATATATTTGGAAATAGGAGGCGACAAGAGATACCAGATAATTCCAGCGGCATCGCCAGATTAGACGAGCGTCTTAAGAAAGTTAAATCAGATTTATTAATTTTACAAAATTCACTACATTTAAATATAGAAGCTGAGATTACAAATCTCCAAACTGAATTTATTAATCCCATAGTGAAAATTGATGGCGAACTGAAGTCCCTACTCCAAAAATATATCAACTTAGCCTCAATAGACAATGTTCAAAATTTAGAAGAAAGCATAGCCAAGTTGAAAAATGAACTTATAAATTCCGACAAATCCAACAAAGCACTTCAGAGCAATTAAAACAAGAATTAAACAATCAAGCAGATACTATTCGTACCGAACTGCTTTCTATTATTCAAAATATCAAAACACAAGAGCAGTTCGAACAGCTTAATGCTAGTATTCTCGAATTACGAGAGCAATTTCTATCTTTCGAAGTTCCTACACTAGAAAATATTAAAATTGAATTGCATACAGATCAGTTACACAGGGCCATAACTGAAGTCCATGCCAAACTGCAAATCTTGGAAGATTTTATCAATAATTTACCTTCATCTTCCGAATTAAATGCCATCGCACGCAGTGTTGCCAGTATCAAATTACAGATGGAGACTTATAAAGATTTTGGGAAGATACAGAGTACCATAGCTCATATTGAAGACACTTTGACAACCATGAGAAATGAATTGACAAATGTATATGATACTCTGGAATTCAAGTTGCCAAGCATAACCGAATCTTTAAACATAATTCAAGAACAGATTACTAAATTAGAGAATCTTAATACCGAATCTGAATTATCCGATTTTCATCATCTGATTGATGACATACAGAGAAATTAGAAACACTGCAACAATCGACACCTACACAAGATGACATACAAAACTTAAAAATGCTTTGAACAATGTTGCGGATGCTATGGAGTTAGATACTGTCAAACAAGCTTTGACCACACTTCAAAATACTGTAGTTAATTTACCCATTCCCAGGAGTTAAGATCTGTAAAAAGAGCAGTAAATCGAATACTCAAGTCAGAGGACATCAAGAACATTCAAGCGGAAATTGCTGTAATTCAAGACACCATCACTACTTTGCCTACCAACCAGATAGTCAACGAACTTCATGTATTGTTTGAAGAAATCAGAAGTCACGTACACGACCTTGCATGCCAAAGTACCAAATTGAAACATGTAGAAAGTTTACAAGAGATTATTCCTAACATTAAGCTACAAATTAGTACCCTCGAAACAAGTCAAGAATCTGCTTTATCAAGTTTTACCTCCGAACTTCATGATCGCAAAAAACAATTTAAACAATTGTATGTCGATGTCAAAATTAAACCTAGCTACGATGAAGTGATACGCACCATAAACGAATATCACGAATCGGTATTAAGCAGATTAGACGATCTTGAATTACGTCAATTTTTCACTGTTGAGATAGTTAGACTTGAGAGTGTAGCAAATGCACGGGTGCACTGGACTTATGTTAATGCAGGTAATGTTTACAAATTGTATCCCTACAGTCAGTCTGATGATTTTTTTCTTGATGATGATATAAAATTTTTAAAATTTGGCTATATAAAGAAGGGAAAACATATAGAAGTGCCAAAATTCACCATAGAGAGAAAAGATGGTGTGTATAGAGCACTTCAGATACTTATTGCATATTGGGATGAAACTGTAAAGAAATATAAAATACATGAGGATGAACAATTATCTGGTTTTCGTGTGGAAGCTGGTGACCAATTACACAAGTATGCATTTTGAAACATTTTATCTGCTTCACTGCAAGTAAGAACTGATTTACATAAACTTATGTGTGCTGAATTCAAATCTGCTTTCAGTTTTCTCCTATCAAGTCATTTTCTTTTGTAATATCGTTTTATAATTAATGTACATTAATCAAGTTTGGAGTATTTTCAATGAAACTGAAGTACAGGGTGTCTCACGAAGGGCGCAACTGGGAATAAAGAGTGGCGTTACTTTGTAACCGAAACCTGTACATACATAAATCATACACCAAATGTTAACCCTGTCCAAGTAGATATTTTTAAACATAGAAACAACAATCGGGGTGCAGTGTTGTTCATGTAGTGTTGCCAAATGTAAGTGAAAGTGTAAATTTATTTTTCCACAAAGCATGGAAAATTGCATTTCAAATATTCGTACGGAAATTTGGACGTCAATTTCCACCTTGGGTAGGTGGACTATTTCGCCATCTATAGTACAGAGAAGAAAACCCATCGTTTTCGCGTGTAGCCAATCCTGAAATGCTTCGTAAAGGCGTACCGGTCCAAATGGGTGTTTTAAAAAAATATATGAGGTACAGTGGCAACACTGTTGATGTTTGAAGGCAACAAAAGGTGTGTTTAGTGATGGTCTATGACATGGAAATACTGGAAACAGGAAAAAGAGAAAATGAAAATTATGGTGAAAAAAGTGTTACTTACCTACTCCTGGCAACCATACAATGCGCGTAACAGTCAGTGTAGCTTTACAAAAGATGTTGAAAATGACAACCATTTTCCCTGAGGCATTCATCAACACGTTTTATCATGTTGGAAGAGCAACTTTATGCAAGGTTGATTGGTTTATATTGTTAATGGCTGTGCAAATGTTTATTTTTAGATCATCAAGTGTTCTTGGGTTATTAATGTAAACTGTTTGTTTCAAATAACCCCACAGAAAAAAATCTGGAGACGTCAGATCCGAGGAGCGACTGGGCCATAAGTTTTTGCTTATAATGTGATCGCCAAAAAACTCTGCCAACATGTCTAAAGTTTCATTAGACGTGTGACATGTTGCGGAGTCTTGTTGAAACCAACAATCACGTTCATCACGTTCCAACAGAGAAATAAACTGTGTGATAAGGTCACGATAAACTATTCCGTCAACTGTTGTGTTGAAAAAGAATTGACCGATTATTTTTCTCCGCGAAATCGCGCACCACACACGGATCTTTTGTGGATGAAGTGATTGTTCATGTAACAAATGGGGATTGTTACTTGACCAGTGTCGAGAATTTTGACTGTTGACATATCCATTTAAGTGGAACCATGCTTCATCCGTGAAAAAAACCGTATCCAAAATATTCACACCATTGTCTCTAATAAAATTTCTAAACCACTGGCAGTATCTTACACGTGCACCTTTGTCTGCTTCCTTCAGTTCTTGCACAACCTGTACCTTATATGCACGTAGGTGCAATTGTTTTAACGCTCGGTGAGTTGTTGTTTTTGATACACCTGACTGTGCAGCAAGTGTACGAACAGATTTCCTGAGAGATTGTGATATTCTCTGCTCCACATCCTGCAGCACACCTTGTGTCAAAACTGGTGGTTGTCTGTGGTAGGGTTTGTCATTAACTGATCCTGTTTCACGAAATCTGGAAACAAGTCGATATATCGTCGAATTTTCTGGAACACTGTTATTCGGATATTTCTCGGGGAGCACAGTTTTTACACTAGCGTACGATTTTGAACAAAAATAATGTTCCACAAAGAACACCCTCTCTTCCAAAGAGTACTTCATTTCACAGAACAATTCTAATCTTCCCCTACGAACAATGCGAAATGCACGGCTCAAACAGTTCTGAGTACACAACTAACTGATTCTTTTGTTCTCGTTCGGTGGGCGCTCTTATCGCATTGCATGGTTGCCACGAGTAGCTAAGTAACACTTTTTTCACCATAATTTTCATTTTCTTTTTTTTCCTGTTTCCAGCATTTCCATGTCATAGACCATCACTAAACACACCTTTTGTTGCCTTCAAACATCAACAGTGTTGCCACTGTACCTCATAATATTTTTAAAACACCCATTTGGACCGGTACGCCTTTACGAGCCACTTCAGGATTGGCTATACGCGAAAACGATTGGTTTTCTTCTCTGAACTATAGATGGCGAAATAGTCCACCTACCCAAGGTGGAAATTGACGTCCAAATTTCCGTACGAATGTTTGACATGAAATTTTCCAAGCTTTGTGGAAAAATAAATTTACACTTTCACTTAAATTTGGCAACACTGCATGAACAACACTGCACCCCGTTTGTTGTTTCTATGTTTAAAAATATCTATTTGGACAGGGCTAACATTTGGTGTATGACTTATGTATGTACAGGTTTCGGTTACTAAGTAACGCCCCTCTTAATTCCCAGTTACGCCGTTCGTGGGACACCCTGTATTACAACAAGTCATAGGAATTAATAGTTTATACAAGTTTTGTATTTGATGTCAGTGCACCATCATAAAGAGAAGTTCATAGAGTGTGAGTGAACACTAGCAGATCAAACAGAAGATATTTTGTGCCGTTTCACTAAGCTTCGACTGTAATTGACATAAGCATCTCTCTTCTCTTAAGGCACTAGCAGTAACCAGCCATCATGGCCTCATTCCACCGCCCTTGATATCTTGTTTCCATGGTTCTGATATCTGTGGAATCTTTCACCTTGCTCATCACTTTTTGCACCAAGATTCTCAGGGAAGTTATCAATATGGCTATTCAAGAAATTCAACTTAACACTCATTCTGCACCGTAACAATTTCAACTTTTGTATCATTTCGTCAACAATCTGTTCGTAGTTTTCTGATTTCTTGTTGCCCAGAAGGTTTTCACATACACTTTTGAATGACATTCACGCTGATATTTCCACTTCATTCATGCAGTTAGGGAAATGTTGGTCTTTCATAAGAATGCGTATCTGTGGGCCATCAAATACACCTGCCTGAATTTTGGTTTCAGATTTATTTTGAAACTTTGACCTCAGATATTGAAGAACATTGCTTTCCTGGCTTAGACTTGTTATGAATTGCTTCATGATGCCTAACTTAATATGGAGTGGAGGAAGGACAGTTTTATCTCTAGTAATCAAAGATTCACTCACAACATTTTTCTGTCCTGGTATAAGATCAGTACGTTTTGGCCAGTGTCTTCTCATCCTGTGTTCATTTCGTGCTCTGCTATCCCAGAAACACATAAAGCAGGGATACTTAGTGAAACCAGTTTGTTGACTAATTGTTAACACTTCCAAACAATCCAGTTATGCTCATTGTATTTTATCTTTTCCAACATGAACCTCAAGTTTATGTACGTTTCCTTCAAAACTACTGAATATCCTAGTGGTATTGAGGGCAGCAAGTTGCCGTTATGAAGCAGTACTGCGTTCATGCTCCTCACCGAACTGTCAACAAATAACCTCCAATCAGCAGCATTATACTCGACTCCAAGGACTTCAATCAAACCTACCACGTTATTGCAGTACATCAGTTTATCCACCTTTGAAAAAAATGTACAAGTTTATTTTCTCTATGTCTGTACCAAGCAAACGTAGTTCCCGGAGCAAGTAAATTATTTTCTTTGAGTCGCGATCTAAGAAGTTCAGCACTAATTTTGGGTAAATACAGGTCTCTAACTAAATCGTTTAACTCACTTTGTGTGAACAGACGAGGAGAAGAAGGTCCACTTGTTTGAAATGAAGGATCATGTTCGTGTTCAGAGGTATCTTCTGATTCACCACTGTTATCCTCCAGCTGCGTGGGTGCAGGGATTGGCAGTTCATGACTGTGTGGAAGGGGGCGGATGGCTGATCTAAGATTGGGATATTTCACGGATTTCTTGTTCTTCTTGTTTATGCCTTGCACGTTACATAAACAGAAGTAACCATCACTTGTGTGATCTCGAGGTTTCAACCACACCAATGGACAACCAAACTGCAGTGAAGCGCGTTTTCCTTTCACCCACTGATTCATGTACACTGAACACGTACTACATATGTAATGAGGTGCCCAGGCTTTGTCTTGATCGCCTAGGCGAACACCAAAATATGCGAAGGAGACCTTTTTGTAGAAAGAAGTAATATTTCTCCTCTGTATTGGCAACATATAACTTCCACAAGTGTAACAGAAACTATCGGGATGATTTCTACATGCCCGGTGAAACATTTTTCAGCACCACTTCACACTACAATCTCAAAACTAGGATTCCTCGATAAGCTCACACACAAACACATATAGACCACCTGAAAGCAGTTACATCCAAGATAGAAAAACAGTTCAACAAGTGAGCAGCATTTCCCAAATGAAACTAACAAACGCCAGTGAAGAAATGAGTATTTTCTTCACGTGCATTTTGAAACAATAGGTAGACATTGTTGTATCAGCAATACTCGGGCATTGTTCGAAGCCAATATCAGGGCATTATTGAAAGTCAATATCAGGCCATTGTTGGATGCTACGTTTCTTAAAACAAAATTGAAATTAACTGCAAATTACTTAAGTAGATACATCCTAACTAATTGTCTTATTCTAGCAAAAAGGCGGTTTCGTTAGCAATTGAAAAACGTAAAAGAAAAAAATCCTGACGTAATGAGAGGGAACGAAATGTCATTTCTGTCATCACCGATGGTAAACTTTCTGAAAATGTAATTACTTTCGCTGAAGCAAATTGGTCGCATACTTGTGTTATTATTTGAAGTGAAACAATTATACCCCGAAAATAATCCATTTTATGTCATATTTTCTTATAGCACCCAATGCCAAGACAAGATATAGTTAGTGAATTACATTGACCAGCTCGTCGCAACTACAAACGACTGAGTGTGGTAACAAAAGGTGTAGACGATTTGTTTCAAGCTGATCTGATAGAAATGAGAACAGGAACTTTAAAAAATTTACAGAAGATAAATCATGGTTACAAATATATGCTCACAGTTATTGATACATTCAGTAAATATGCGTGGGCTATTCCTTTAAAATCTAAGACAGGTACTTGTGTTAGCGAGGCTTTAAAGTCCATATTTATTGAGGGTAGGGTACCAAAATATTTACAGACAGACAGAGGAAAATAATTTTACAATTCCACATTTACCAAGTTAATGCAACAACAAAATATTAAACGTTATTCTACATACAGTGATTTGAAAGCCAGTATAGTGGAACGATTCAACAGAGCATTAAAAAATCGCATGTGGAGGCAATTTACTCTACAGGGTAACTACAAATGGGCACAAATTTTACCCGAGCTAGTGCATAATTATAATAATTCAGTACACAGTACTATTCAAATGAAACCTGCTGAGCTAACCAAGTCTCATGAGTCTAGGTTGATTTCTACCGTTTATTGTCAAAAAATATAAATACACTACCAAGAAACCAAAATACAAAATAGGAGGTCAGGTGAGAGTTAGTAAATTTAAACATTTATTTGAGAAGGGATTCACCAAAAATTGCAGTACAGAGTTATTCACTGTAGTTCAAGTTTTACCAGGGAAAATACATACATGTATCATAAAAGATAATTATAATAAAATATTGAAGGGGAGATTTTATAAAGAGGAACTCAGTAAAACAAAATATCGAGATTCATATTTAATTGAGAAAATATTACGTAAGAAAAGTAATAAATTGTAAAATGGCTAGGACTGCCAGAAAGAAGTTGGATAGAAGCAAACCAGGTGATTCTTTGACACCAACATGGAATGTGGTTCAGCGTTTACCAGATTTAGTAGAAACTAGTAAAAAAATTGGGAGTTGTTACCTGATAATATAAGGTGCCTCATTGTAGGTCCCTCTGGTTGTGGAAAAGCCACTCTGCTGGTAGATAATTTCCTGCTCGCCCCTAAGTGGCTAGATTCGGAAAAAAGACACCTGTATGTATTCTCTAAAAGTTTAGAACAACCGAAATATCAACAACTCATGAAGCTGTACGAGGGACTTAACATAGCTACCTTTGCGTCAAAAGTAAAACCTCTCAAAGATTGTTTGAAAAATTCTGTTGTAGTTTTTGATGACGTCATTCTGGAAAATCAAAACGAAATCCGAAATTTCTTTACACAGGGTCGTCACAAAGAAATAGACTGCTTTTATTTAGCTGAGACTTATTCCAAAATTCCTAAACAATTACTACGAGATAATACAAACATAATTTCTTTGTTTCGTACAGATCATACTATTTTGAAACATACACGATGATTACGTGGGGGTGACTTATATTACTCGTATAACCAATTTTCAAAATTCTGTTCATCTTGTTGGAACAGCAATGATTTTGGATTAGTTACAATCGACTCGAAAACCTAACAATGGAAAATTTAGAAATAAAATCAACGACTTTTTGAACGTTGAAACGATATAAAATAACCTGTAATCAAAAAATAAATATGTCAAAACATAAAATTGAAGATAATTTGAAATTACGTGATTACCTGTCCAAACGTTTTAAAGGCAGGACGATTGAAAACAGGGGCTTTTATGAACAACACAAACGTCAAGACCAACCAATTATAGATGCAATCAGTGGTCTCGGTAAAGAGATAAAGGGTGTCACAGAACAAAATAAAAATCTCATAAATGAATTGGTACCTCTTACTGCTAAAAATTATGCAGGTTTTCCACCTACGCCATTATCTAGTATCCATACTCCTCTGACCCTTGAACAACCACCTACTAAAGTTATAAGTGAACCAGAGAAAATTGAGTTGGGTCCCTTGGCAAGAGATTACCTGAGTACAGGCCAATTTTGAAAAAGATGAAGTCTTTGGATTGTATGCGACTATGGAAAGAAACGAGGGTGTTGTTTGGAAAATTGGGAAATCTAGAGTAACATTCGAAGGGGACAACATAAAAATCAATTTAGGTAGGAAATATAGCTGGTCTAGATATCCTGGCACTCCTGGATTATGGAAGCTCATCACCAAGAAACAACCAAAGAATTTTACAGAAGAAGATTATCAGAGTTACTCAGATATTTTGATACTATATGATGCCTTATATCAAAATAACGATGCCACTCAGAATAGATTTAAATCGAACAGTGACGTGAGAAAACTCATAGATAGAATGCTGGCTATAGCAGGGGAGAAAAATGCTGGAAACAACAATTTTTATAACGAAAAAATGGGTATTGTAGACATGATTAGGAATAAACAAACTCATTTTATTGTAAATGATCCCAAAGGTATAGGATACTTAATTAAAATTATTAATACTTTACCTCCTAAATTCTGGAATGTAGCAGAGGGTCGAGGTTTGGTAAATGATATTATTAATAAGCTCCCATTTGAGTTACATGTAACTGGTTACCAATACTGTGGTCCTGGGACAAAACTTGAGAAACGATTAAAAAGAGGGGACAGGGGGATCAATCCTCTCGATGCAGCTTGTTAAGAACATGACATTGCATACAACACACAAGCAGATCTAGATGCTCGTCATGTGGCTGATCAAAGATTGAAAGAGACTGCATTTGGAAGCTTAAGCAGCAAAGATACATCATTGGGTGAACGAATAACAACATTGGGTACAACCATTGCTATGAATACAAAACAAAAATTAGGATGGGGTTTCTAATATAAATATAAATGCCCTGAAAAATAATAATAATAATAATAAAAACAACATGAAACCAAAAGGAGTTGTATATCAAATTCCATATCATGATCTTAAAAATTTAAAAATTAATCCAATTTTAACTAAAAACAACAGGAAAAGAAGAGATAATGTATAGCCAAAGGAAATGGAATTAAATTATTACTTAGTACACCACAATTAAAACGTTTGTAAAATACAAGAAAAAAACACATAGTGGTGGATTCATATTCAGCATTCCAGTTATCCTGGCGGCTTTAGGGGCAGTGTGGAGCTTAGCTGGAAGCAGTGCGGCTATAGCCAAAATTTTAATTGGTTCAAGAAAGAATAAGGCCGAACTAGAAGAGCAGAAGCGTCATAATCTTGCCATGGAAAGAAAATTAGGCAGTGGTGTGAAGTCCAGAGCACTCAAAAAATTTAAAAAAAGAAGAAGCGCTCACGAACCAAGACATTGAATCTTTAGTTAAAATATTTAAAATTCGACATTTCAGGGGGGTTTTCATGTCTGATTCTCTCCCTAAAAAGAGTCCCCCTTTCTCACGAGAATGTGGTGTGGTGAATTTGGACATATCGAAAAATATCGGTACCCACTGGATATGCTATTATAAACAAAATAACAATGCTTTTATTTTCGATTCTTTCGGAGGGGTACCGCCTACAGAATTAATTCATTATTTAAAACATGTTAAGATTTATTACAACGACGAACGTATTCAAGATTTCGATCAAATTATATGTGGTCATGTTTGCATTACGATGCTTAGAATATTAAATAAAATACATAACATTAAATTACAAGATTTTCAAAAAGCAGTGTGGAATATTAAATATGGAAATTTTTCATCTCTCCAGCGAGACTTCGGTCTTGAAACTACATCTCCACAATGATATTATCTATCCAAAATTCATAGCTCTGAGAGCCTTCTACAGCATGTATCTGATTCCTAATGTAACTACCTACAACAATTCTATATTTGTGGGTGATGAAAAAATTATTATTCCTCCTGGACAATATAACTTATCTACTTTACAATCTGAACTTCCTAACAGTGTATTGCTATCTCAAAACTCTGTAACAGACAGAGTGGAGATCGTATCTACCAAAGAAACAGTAGACCTATCTATCATGGGAGAACTTCTAGGTTTCCCCAACAATAGCAAATTAGAAACAGGTATTAGGCACATAGGTACATTTATAGAAACATTTAATATTTACTGCAACATTGCCAAAGGAACCACCAGTCTATTTCCCTTGTTTCTCTTGATAAAGTTAATTACATAGAGATAACAATTACAAATGAGAAAAATGAGATCATCGATTTTGCCGGTGCTAATTCCACAGCAATAATATAAATTAATATTTAAATGTACCACTGCAATAATAAAAATTATTATATAAATAAATACCAATGGAAAATATCGAAAGTTATGAGTTGCAGTCATTCCCTCCAAACAGAAGGACATATGCTAACGTTAATGAACCGAATAAGGATATTCAATTTGACATAACAATAGGGGACGGTTTTATTTATCCATATAGATCAGATTTGTATATAAAATTTGACATCGTCAAGAAAAGTAATATTGAAGAATATCCCCCTACTGCTAATGTAAAACTTATAGATAATTTTGTTCCATTCTTACTCTCACAAATTGAAATCAGAAAGCATGGTACAGTCATAGACAGTATTGATTATCCTGGAATTACATCCACTACAGTGGGGACATTGAAACTATGCAAATCAGAGAGTGTATATTACAAAGTTGGTGGGTTCCAAGCTGGAACAAAAATTCAAGCAAAAAGTCACACAGTAGTGTTCCCCATGAGACTGCTATTTGGCTTTTTCTCTGATTATAAAGAAATTATGTGGAAAGGTGGTTTAAGTATCATATTTCGCAGATCACCCAATAGTCATAATTCAATAATGAGATTCAAATTTTGAATCCAGATGGAACAGCCAATGATGCTAGTTTACCCGAAGCTGCAAAATGTGTGATTCAGTCCATGGAGTTACGCATGCCTATAGTTGAATATGAATCGAATTATGCTCTCAAATACAAAGCCAACATTTTGAAAAATCCTCAAATTCCGATACAATTTTATACATATCAATGCATACAGAAGCCAGTGGAGGGTAAATTCTTTGAATTCGATATTACTAATCAGTTTCAATCTCTACAATACGATATGCCAGAGTTTGTAGCTGTATAGTTTCAGACAGGGAGAGATGACAATGAGGAAAAAGATAGCAGCCAGTTTGATAATTGTAAAATTAGACATGTATATCTGAAGAATGGTCCAAATGAGGTATTCCCAGGTGAAAATTACAATTTAAACATTGCAGATCAAGATTATTTAAAGTTATATGAAACATTTAGTTAATTTAAGAGGCTAACTGAAGGATATTATAATCCCGACGAGTTTATAATTCACAGACCAATGTTTTTAATAAATGCATCAAAAAGAAAATTGGTAGTTATTAATGATCGAACAAATATTAAGTTAATATGTGAGTTTCATGAAACTTTACCTGAAAATACCATATGCAATGGAATTTTAATTGTTAAGAAATCATACATATATGATGTAAAGAATGAAAGAGTGATAGAAAAATTTTAATAGAATAGAATAATAATTTTAATACTATTTACTATTTATTACTATTTAATATAATATACTATAAGTGCAACAATTTTAATTTTATACTATTTAATATATATATATATATATATACAGGGTGTTAATTTTAACTTGACATATCAAAATAGCGGGAGTGATATGCATTTGAGGAAAATTTGGTCCGAACAAACCATGATCCTTGTCGGGGGGGAAAAGCTAATGGCGTACAAATGAGCCCAGCACAGGGCCCCCTGGGGGCAGGGGGCACGTTGTGTTTTTCAAATAGGAACCCCCGAATTTTGTTTCATTTTGGGATTCGCGGAGTCAAAATAAATAATAATTATGCTTGACATGGGTGCAACAACATGCGAAATAAAAAAGATATGGCCATGTGTATGTTTGGAAACACGTAAATGTCGTGCATGGAAAAACGGTAACAGGCCCCCACGAAAATACGAAGAATGGCGTGTGCAGAAGAAAAATTTCATTGCTGTCGATGGTGTCATTGAAGAGTGGAAGCAGTACCAAAATAAGAGTGCGGAGGGGATAGGGGGAGGGGCAGCATGCAACGAACAAAGTGGAAATACATCTGCTGGATTAATGCAGATGGCATGGAGATGAGGGAAACACAAAAACGTATACAGGGATGCCAGAAAAGTGTAGGAGATGGGAAGGATGGAATGCAAATACTATTACCCTCGAACCTGTGGGGTACTTGTTTCATGTGAGTCCCCTTGCCTCTCACCTGTGGGGTGCTTGTTTCACGTGAGTCCCCTTGCCTCTCACCTGTGGGGTGCTTGTTTCACGTGAGTCCCCTTGCCTCTCACGTGTGGGGTGCTTGTTTCAAGTGAGTCCCCTTGCCTCTCACCTGTGGGGTGCTTGTTTCAAGTGAGTCCCCTTGCCTCTCACGTGTGGGGTGCTTGTTTCAAGTGAGTCCCCTTGCCTCTCGCCTGTGGGGTGCTTGTTTCACGTGAGTCCCCTTGCCTGTCACGTGTGTGGTGCTTGTTTCACGTGAGTCTCCTTGCCTCTCACGTGTGTGGTGCTTGTTTCACGTGAGTCCCCTTGCCTCTCACCTGTGGGGGTGGGGTGGTGCGTGGGCATACATGCCTTACCCAAGGAAATGCTTGAAATGGTGACCATGAAAGTCGATGCATTTATTTATTCTTGCATGAAATGACTGTTCACAACGCAAAAGTGTGGCGGCATCAATTTATATGAAGCATTTCGTATTCGTTGCATCATGTCGTTGCGCGTTGTGGGTACAGTTTGATACACCATTCCTTTAAGAAAACCCCACAAAAAGAAATCTGGCGCAGTAAGGTCTGGTGATCTAGCCGGCCAATTGACAGGACCACGTCGTCCGATGCAGCAATGATGGAACTTGCGCGTTAATACTTCCCGAGCTATGGCAGCATTATGCGCCGGAGAACCATCATGCTGATACCACATGGTCTGTTGCTGTGCAAGGCTTAGATCCTCCAGCAATATCGGTAGTTCGTCCTGCAAGAAATTGCGATACTTTCGCCCATTCAATGTACCGTCAATGAAAAACGGACCAATTAGTTTGTCACCCATGATGCCACACCATACGTTCACTGACCACGGCCGTTGATGTTCAACTTCACGCAACCAGTGTGGGTTGTCGACACTCCAGTAGTGCATGTTGTGCCGGTTAACCTGGCCATGGTTTGTGAATGTTGCTTCGTCGGAGAACAGAACGTCCCGACAGAATGCCGGATTTCGATGTATTTGTTCACGTGCCCATTCACAAAACACTATCCGTGCACGGAAATCATCACCATGAAGTTCCTGGTGCAGGGACACATGGTACGGGTGAAACTTGTGCCTCTTGAGTTTGTTCCAAACACTGACATGGGACATCCCACTCTGGCGAGCTATGTTACGCGTGCTGGAATGGGGATCATCCGCCACTGCAGCTAATACAGTGATTTCATTATTTTCCCCAGTGACAGTTCTTCGACGCCGTCTTTGTTGCGGACACACGCTTCCTACTGTTGCAAATTGCATGACAACCCTGGCGAAAGTCGACCGTGAACGCACTCTGTTCGGATAGCGTCTGGCATATTCGGTGACAGCATTGTCCCCATTCCGTCGACATTCACCATACATGAATATCATTTCAATTCTGTCTTCCACAGATACACGCTCCATCGTCCTAGGTATACCTGCACTTTTACCCTGCACTCACTTCGAACACGGGCACGTCAACTAACCGTCTGAAGCACTCACGCCCAATAACCACCTATTTCCCCAAGCAAACACGGGCACAGAGAGCTGACTTCAGCGCAAGGTCAAATGGCCTAGTTTGTACCTTACGTGTAGCTGGCGTCTGATAACACAGCTGATCCGACAACGTCGGTGGCGATAACATACTCTTCGCGTGAGTTCTGGAAACACGATTTACATCCCCTACCCCTTCACTTTTGTGGCACAGGCACAGTTCGTTATTTTGTTTCCCTCATCTCCATGCCATCTGCATTAATCCAGCAGATGTATTTCCACTTTGTTCGTTGCATGCTGCCCCTCCCCCTATCCCCTCCGCACTCTTATTTTGGTACTGCTTCCACTCTTCAATGACACCATCGACAGCAATGAAATTTTCCTCTGCACACGCCATTCTTCGTATTTTCGTGGGGGCCTGTTACCGTTTTTCCATGCACGACATTTACGTGTTTCCAAACATACACATGAGTAGTAGTCAATATGTACCTTTGACAACAACTTTGATTTCTTGACCCCACGACCGCCAAAACCTCAAAAACTCACTTTCTCTCCACATTCCACGCCTCATTTATTGCGCTGACGATGTTTCACGGCGCAAAAAAAGCCGTGATGAGTGAAAGATGAGCTCTCATCCTCTCATCCTCTCATCCTCTCATTCTCTCATCCTTGAAGGATGAATGCATCTTATTGTAATTTTCCAAGTCCCGGTCAAATGTTTGTATATCGTGACCTTTGTAAACCTCTCTCTTTCGGGAACGAAGTGCCACACACACGCACACACACGCGCGCGTGTGTATCACTTTCTCCCCACGTTCCGCGCCTTATTTATTGCGCTGACGATGTTTCACGGCGCAGAAAAGCAGTGATGAGTGAAAGATGCACTCTCATCCTCTCATCCCCTCATCTTCTCATCCTCTCATCCTCTCATCCTCTCATTCTCTCATTCTCTCATCCTCTCATCCTTTGAAGGATGAATGCACCTTATCGTAATTTTCCAACCCCGGGGAACCAAAAATGTTTATATATCGTGACCTTTGTAAACCTCTCTCGGGGGAACGATATGCCACACGCGCGCGCCTGCCTCTTATTATTTCCGTATTGTGACGCAAACAAACAAATAATAATTGTTGTTTTTTAGGATTCCTGGCCCCTATAACCTCGCCAGGGTGCGTGGCGGCGAAAATCGTCACGAGTTTGGATTTGTATTGCAAATGCTGCCAAAAATTCAATCAACGTTGTTTGTTCTCGATGCTGGAATCTTACGTAGATTATTCCATGAAACATAAATCGATAATCCTATGCGAAGCCTCAACGGTGTTTATTGCCATCCGCTTCCGCAGTGGACGACTCCACCCTCGGCAACCACAAACGGCAACAAACTCCCCGAACCTAATCATCTCGCATCTGCTTCCGCCCGAAGTGAATCTGGTTGAGGAAAAATGATCGAATACCATGACAAACACGCATGAGGTGGAACTGTCAACGATGTTTATTGCCATCCGCTTCCGCAGTGGACGACTCCACCCTCGGCAACCACAAACGGCAACAAACTCCCCGAACCTAATCATCTCGCATCTGCTTCCGCCCGAAGTGAATCTGGTTGAGGAAAAATGATCGAATACCATGACAAACACGCATGAGGTGGAACTGTCAACGATGTTTATTGCCATCCGCTTCCGCAGTGGACGACTCCACCCTCGGCAACCACAAACGGCAACAAACTCCCCGAACCTAATCATCTCGCATCTGCTTCCGCCCGAAGTGAATCTGGTTGAGGAAAAATGATCGAATACCATGACAAACACGCATGAGGTGGAACTGTCAACGATGTTTATTGCCATCCGCTTCCGCAGTGGACGACTCCACCCTCGGCAACCACAAACGGCAACAAACTCCCCGAACCTAATCATCTCGCATCTGCTTCCGCCCGAAGTGAATCTGGTTGAGGAAAAATGATCGAATACCATGACAAACACGCATGAGGTGGAACTGTCAACGATGTTTATTGCCATCCGCTTCCGCAGTGGACGACTCCACCCTCGGCAACCACAAACGGGAACAAACTCCCCGTTCCTATATAACACACCAGTTTCTCTTTTTGTACATTATTATCATAGTGAACGTCAATCGTGGCAGTTCAGTATTCTTAATTGTTTGTCTGATAGTATACATATATATCATCGTGGAAGTTTTAGTGAGCTACAAGTTTTATTTTGAAGTCTCTCTATCTTTCTTGAAAGGTGAACGTCAATCGTGGCAGTTCAGTATTCTTAATTGTTTGTCTGACAGTATACATATATCATCGTGGAAGTTTTAGTGAGCTACAAGTTTTTTGAAGTCTCTCTATCTCTCTTGAAAGGTAAGTTTTTTTTCAAGTGTGTTTTATTTTGTTTTCACGATATATATTTCTTTTGTTTTGCGTCTGACACACACACACACACACACATTGAGAGGAGTCATAAAAATTGACACACACCTCCTACAACAGTGCACACACTGTTCGCGTCTAATATATATATGCATTTTTGTGTAAGGAAAAAATATCTAGCACTTTTCAGCTTTTTTTTCCCTTCTGTTTCAGTGCGCTTTCCCCTACCACCACCACCACAACCCCCCCCCCAAAAAAATTCTCTGTATATATAAATAACAGAGAAAAAAATAGAACCGCAACCAGGTCCCTCCGGTTTTTGCGGGAAAGTGGCATGTCGTAACTGTGGAAAATTAATTTCTAAACCCAATATTGCCAGGCATTTGAAAAAATGTCGTCTACCTGAACATGATGTCGCCCCCCCGGCAAAGAAATCTCGCATTGATGTGCATGAAGGCGGTGCTTTGAATAAAAGTGCACGCATCATGACGTATAAATCCGGAGGTGACGAAAAATGTGACTCGAGCATCTTCCTCGACAATGTGAAATCTCTGGTAGTTGATCAATTACGTGATTGCCTCGTCAATGTTTCAATTAAAATTCATCTCGTCTTGACCCTCATGTATGAGAAAGTTGTCTCATCCAAGACAAGCACTTTCAGCTTTTACGTAGGGTGCGAAGACTTGCATGAGGCCAATCACAAGGATCTGGACGAGATAGTGACACGGCTATTTGAGCACCTGACACAAAAACAAGAAGAGTTTGAAGGTAGAGGAAGTGGATGGACCCTTTGCGGTCGCAGCCACACGTTACAGCTTCGAGTGTGCAATTTCAAACCCTTACGTAGCGCTCAAAAAAACAAGCAAAAAAACAAGCAAAAAAACAAGCAAAATGCAGTGTTAAACATACAAAGTAATGATGAGAAGAGTTTCCTATGGTCTGTCATCGCCGCATTACACCCAGCTAATAATGTTAACCCCCAACGCCTGTCCAATTACAGACGATACGAGAGGAAATACAAGAATGTCATGCGAGGAATTTCCTATCCTGTGCCCGTGAATGAGATCGATCAATTTTTAAAAAACTATAGAGAGGAAAAAAAAGAAGATATCGATATTTTTGTGTTTGGGGTTGACGATTGCGACAACATTCGTGTGTTAAGACCTGCGAGAAGCCAGAATAATGTAATTCGACTCTTGCTTGTAGATGGCCATTACAGTTTGATACGGAATTTCTCACGATTAGTAGGAAGACAGATCAGCAAGCATCACGATAAGATCGAAATTTGCGATCGATGCTTGAGAACTTTTCGCGTGGGAAAGAAGATGAGAGAACAGCACAAGTGTTTTGGTTCCGTGAATGCAGAACCCGAAGATGTCATGCCGGAACCCGGAACCAAGATGAAATTTCAGAAACACCAGGCTCTTCTCCACCATCCCGTCGTTTTTTATGCCGACTTTGAAAGCTTCCAAGTTCCCATGACGTCTTGCAACCCTGATCCCTCTACCTCAAGCACAATCCAAATTTTTCACCACGAGCCTTGCAGTTTCTCCATCTACGGAGAAAAATTAAATGATGTCATCTTGTATTGCGGACCCGATGCGGCAAAACATTTTGTTAAGAAGATAGCGGAATGCGCGAGAGAACTTGCACCCAGCCTGAAAGGCACTTACGTTTCTCCACCTGCTCTCACGACGGAACAACAGCGGAGACATGACACGGCGACAAGATGCGCGGAGTGTAACCAGACTTTCACCCCCGAAAATCACAAGGTCGTACACCATGACCACCAGAATGGATTATTCCTGAGCACCATCTGTAATTCGTGCAATCTTAAAATTAAGGAGTCGCATTTTGTTGCCGTGTTTCTGCATTACACGGAAAAATACGATACGCATCTGTTCGTCAAAGAGCTCTACAACATAACGACTCGAATCAGCATCATTCCGGGAACGAGCGAGAAGTATATTACAGTGAGAGTGTGGATCCCTCTCGAAGAAGGAGGAAGTGTGGAAGTTAGAATCCTGGACTCTTACAATTTCCTGTCCTCCAGCCTCGCTACTCTTGCAGCTCAACTTGGCGACGAAGATCTTGTGGCCACCAAGCAAAAATGTTTTTCGGGGAGAGATGAGAATTTGAATCTGTTGCGTCGCAAGGGCGTCTACCCCTACGAGTACGTCAACGATTTCGACAAATTTGATGAGGCGGAACTTCCACCCCGGGAGGCATTTTATTCTCATCTCACGGAGGACGTCTGTTCCGAAGAGGACTACGAACACGCTCGTAGTGTGTGGACGGCCTTCAATTGCCAAACTTTTCGTGATTATCACGATCTCTATCTCAAATTGGACGTGACTCTTCTCATGGACATTTTCGAATCGTTTCGCAAGCGATGCATCTCGATCTACAAGTTGGATCCTGCGTATTTCTTCACGACGCCGGGATTGACTTGGGAATCGATGATGAAATACACCAACGTGGAACTGGGACTCATCGCAGAGAAGGAACAGTATGCCTTCATGGAGAGTGCGATACGCGGTGGCATCGTCCAATGTCCTCGACGCCATGCTCAGGCAAATAATCCTCATACGCCTGGTTACGATGCATCGAAGACCAACACCTACATCGTCTACTGGGATGTCAACAACTTGTATGGCCACTCCATGTCCCAGTGTCTTCCCATCAGCGACTACGCGTGGATGACCGAAGAGGAACTCTCCTGCGAGGATTTTCTCAACTGGAGCGAAGATAACGAATGGGGCTGTTTCTTGGAAGTGGATCTCGATTATCCCGAAACGCTTCACGAGAAACATCACGGATTGGCCCTGGCCCCCACCAAAGAGAAGCCACCTGGAGGATCGGAGCCAAAACTAATACTAAGCATGGAGAACAAGCGGAATTACGTTCTGCACTACCGACTCCTATAATTTTACGTGAGTCACGGCTTGCAGCTGAAGAAAGTACATAGAGGATTGAAGTTCCGACAGAGTAGGTGGCTCGAACCGTACATAGCCGAGAACACGCGACGCAGAGCGCAATCGACATCACCTGCAGACAAGGATCTGTACAAACTGTTCAATAACGCCATCTACGGCAAGACGATGGAGAACGTGCGTAATTACATCGACGCAACGTTGGTCACGGACGAAAAGAAATTTGAGAAGATTGTCGCGTCCCCCTACTTCAAAAACTTCACCATTTTCGACGAGAATCTAGTATTCGTCGAGAAGAACAAGAAGCAAGTGATGCTCAACAAGCCGATTGCCATAGGTGCCACCGTCCTTGAACTATCAAAATTGCACATGTACCAATCGTACTACGATCAGTTTCAACCCTTTTATGGAGATAACATCCAAATATGTTACATTGATACGGATAGCTTCATTTTTCTAATCCAAACACCAAGCCTCGAACATGATCTGAGTTCGATGAAGCATCTTTTTGATTTTAGCAACTTACCATCAGGCCATCACTTGCATTCGACAAAAAATAAAATGACCATAGGAAAGTTCAAAGATGAAGGGGCTGGTAATTACATCAGCGAATTTGCGGGGCTTCGTGCCAAAATGTACTGCGTCAAGATTGCAGAAGAAAAAGAGATGAAGAAAGCGAAATGGGTAGGAAAAATAAGTACCAGCAAATTTAGCATGAAAGACTACAAAGAATGCCTGTTTCAAGGTAAAAGACAACTCAGCACAGATCATCGCATTGCGAATAAATTACACGAACTGTACACGACGCGCGTAACCAAGGTCGCATTGGATGCCAGAGACAACAAGTTACGTGTTCTCGATTGTCAAATCCACACGAGAGAGTGGGGCCACTGTAATGGAAGCGATAAATGTGACGTGTGTTAACCGTAACCCCATAGCCATGAAGTCCGCTTTGTCTTTTGCCATTCTTCAAAAACATATGGAGGAAAAGAGGAGCCCTCGGGGATGAAAAGTTGGAAGTTGTTATTATGTCGTTAAGCTCGCTCTAAACGAGGCCTCATTAAATTCAACTCTTACTTTTTTCTTCTTCATCCTGATCTAATGACATAATTACACGTTCGAGTCTTTTGAATTGCATCGCCGTAGATAAAATCTTCTCTTCTTTTTATTCGATCTACAAAGGGGCACAGCATATAGAAAATTTAAATAACTAACAAGGACAATGAATCTCTTTGGTTTCCGGAAACAGATCAACATGGAAAGTGCACCACCAAATTCCAATAACCTCTTACCTTCCATGTTATCCAAACTCAACGGTCTACTGATCGTTCACCTCAACAGTATTTGGACGAAATTGGACGACGATGTGGGCAAGATGTTTTACGTCTTCAATAACAATTTACATTTCTACGAAATTCCGATCGACGGGAAACTTCGGATCACCGTGAATCCGGAAAACGTAGGCGAAATCAAAATTTCTACCGGCAAGAATATTTTTCGAATCAAGCACGACAAGATGCTTTCTAACATTGCGTACGATGTTTCAGCAGGAGATTATTTTTACATGGAACTCCTCGGAGATTACGACAAACTCATTCCTCTCTTCGTAGAATTACGAATCGTCTATCCTATTATAAATAACCGTTAACCAAAAATGCCTAACGACATTTTCGGCAACACCAAGCGTGTGGACCACGTAGAAGAGATTCTCATGTTGGACGTTCGTGTTAAGAAGTTGAGGACCGATTTGATCGCTTTGCAGGAGACCTTAAACAAAAGTTTAGAGTCGGAAATCGCTACGCTCCAAACGCAATGTCTCGACCCTATTCTGAAAATCGATTCCGAACTGAAAACGCTCATAAAAAATTATGTCGACGTACCTTCTTACGACAGCGTTCAAAATATACAGTTGAGCGTGGATTCGCTTCAAAATGATTTGACCAAATTACAGCAATTTCAATTGAAAAATGAAGATTTGGAAAAATTGAAACTCGAAATCGAAGAGCGAACTTCCGCAATCGAAAAGAATTTCTCCGAACTTCAAACCGTGGTGAACGATATTGATGTAGAACGCTTGCACGTCGTCGTTTCCAAATTACAAGAAGAATTCACCGGCACGTTGGAAGAAATTAAATACAAGTTACAGACTTTGGAAGATACCATGACGAACCTACCATCGTCGGACGAACTGCAGGTCATCGGTAAAAGCGTCGCGAACATAAAA
This sequence comes from Lepisma saccharinum, assembly GCF_977018435.1. NCBI lineage: Eukaryota > Metazoa > Arthropoda > Insecta > Zygentoma > Lepismatidae > Lepisma > Lepisma saccharinum. Next base: position 49,013,326 of record NC_139243.1, read on the forward strand.
ATTCAATTGGAGGCCTATCAAGATTTCGAACACATTCAAACCACCATCGCTACGCTTCAGGCGTCCTTGGAATTGATCAACGAAGAAATTAAAAATATTGAAGCTGAAGCGAGAGCGTTGACGAGCATTCAAGACACGTTGGGCACGGTTCAGCAGAAGATCGAATATTTAGAAAATTTGAACGTCGAATCCAATCTCGCTCATTTTCATCACGTACTGGACAACATACAGGGTGACTTGGAATCGTTACGGACGAGCGTGCCTTCGAGCGAAGATTTGGAAAAATTGAAAACGGCGGTGACGGCACTATCCGATTCGAGCGACATCAAAAGTTCATTGAGCGATCTCGAGAGTAGGGTGGCCAATCTCCCCACCTCCAAAGAATTGCACGCTTTGAAAAGAAACATATCTCGAATGCTGAAACGACTAGAAACGGAAACGGCGAACGTGGAACAGATTCGAGACGAAATTAGTTCGCGGGTGTCGACGCTGCCCACTTCGCAGAGCGTCGCCGACCTTCACACGCAGTTTACAGAGATGCGAAGCATCGTGAACGATCTTACCGAGAAGAGCTCGAAATTGAATCAAGTCGAGAACCTTCAGAACATTGTCGTCAACATCAGAGATCAAGTTGGAGTGCTGGAATCCACGCAGGAATCGACGCTGGCCTCTTTCGGTGCCAAGTTGCAAGAACTCAACGAAAACTACAAGCAGTTGAACGTGGAAGTGAAAATCAAACCGTCGTTGTCTGCCGTAACGGATACCATAGTCGAGCATTTGCTGCCCATCGAAAATAAACTCGGACACGTTCACAGTAATCTGCTCGGCGTCGACACTAAATTCGCTAAACTGCATTCTCTGCAAGCCATCGAAATCAACAGCGTACCCAATCAACAGAGAATCTCCACGTTCGTCGAAGGTAACAAACTGTACATGTTACATCCTTATCATCCGTACTACAAGTTTCTCCTCGATGGCACGATTCAGATAATCGAATTTTCGTACTGGTCTCACGGTAGAAAAGCTAGCGTTCCCACCATGACTTTGATATCGAATCGTGGTGTCCAGAAAGCAGGAAACATTCCTCTGGCACGTTGGAACGAAACGCGCAACATATATGAAATACACGAAGACGAAGATCTTACCGTTTTCGACGTGAGTGCCGGCGATAAGCTGATCATTCAAAACACGAGCGAGGTGCCACCCTCTGTGAATCCCATCACGCTGGTGCTTCTTTTGAAACGTAATCTCTAAAAAAATGTCTAGGCAAGCCATCGTCGAAGAATTGCATAAACCTGCACGCCGTAACTACGAACGTTTGGCTGTGGTAACCAAGGGCATCGACGACCTCTGGCAAAGCGATCTCGTGGAGATGAGCAGTGGCAATTTGAAAAATGTACATAAATTGAACAAGGGCAACAAGTACCTCCTCACCGTCATAGACACATTTTCGAAATTCGCATGGGCTCTACCTTTGAAAGCCAAAACGGGATCGTGCGTCACGGAAGCATTCAAATTAATTTTTCGCGAAAGCGGCGGCAGACGACCACGGTTTCTGCAAACGGACAAGGGGAAGGAATTTTACAACGCTGTATTCCAAAAGTTTATTCAAAAACACAAGATTCAACATTATTCGACCTTCAGTCACATCAAAGCCAGCATCGTGGAAAGATTCAATCGAACCTTGAAAACTCACATGTGGAAACGATTCACGCTTCGGGGAAATTACAAATGGGTCGACATCCTGCCGAAACTCGTCGACACCTATAATGATACGGTACACAGAACGATAGGCATGAAGCCAGCCGACGTTACGAAATCTGACGAGCAGCGTTTAATTTCTACAGTTTACTGTCCAAAGTACACACCCACGACAAAAAAAGCTAAATACAAAATTGGAGACCAGGTGAGGATCAGCAAATTCAAACGCACCTTCGAGAAGGGATTCACAAAAGATTGGAGCACGGAACTTTTTACGGTGGTTCGAGTTTTAGCCGGAAACCGACACACGTATATAATAAAAGATAGTAGCGGCGAGATTTTGAAAGGAAGATTTTACGAAGAGGAACTCTCTAAAACGAAACACCCCGACAAGTACCTCATCGAAAAAGTTTTGCGCAAGAGAGGTGACAAACTGTTTGTCAAATGGCTGGGACTTCCGGAAAGAGTTGGATCGACGCGAACGAAGTGATCTTGTGAGTACGTGGAACGTGGTGAAGCGTCTACCGGATCCGGAAAATAAAACGAGAAAAAAAAAGAACGGCGAGTTGCTTCCCGACAGCATCCGCTGTCTGATCGTAGGTCCTTCGGGGTGTGGGAAAACGACACTGCTCGTGGACAATTTTCTCCTCGCACCGAATTGGTTAGATTGGAAGAACAGGCACCTGTACGTGTTCTCGAAAAGTTTGGAGCAATCCAAATACCAGCAACTGATGAAACTGTACGATGGTCTGGATATTGCAACGTTCGCCTCGGAAATAAAACCACTCGACGATTGTCGTGAAAATTCAGTTGTTGTGTTCGACGACGTCATCCTGGAAAATCAAAATGAAATTCGCAACTTTTTCACGCAAGGCCGTCACAAAGGAATGGATTGCTTCTACCTAGCTCAAACGTTTTCCAAAATTCCAAAACAGTTAGTACGCGACAACGCTAATTTTATATGTTTGTTTCGTCAAGATTACACCAACCTCAAACATGCGTACGATGACTACGTAGGCGGAGACATGAACTAGAATCAATTTTCGGAACGCTGCTGCTCTACTTGCTGGAACGGTGATGATTTCGGATTCGCGACGATCGACATGACGAGGAAAGCCAACGACGGAAAATACAGAAACAAAATCAACGACTTTCTAAACGTTGCAACGTTGTGAGAAACGACGTATATAAATAAACGTTATGACGAAACGAAAAATCGAAGACGAAAATCTCAAGCTTCGCGATTACCTCGCGAAACGCTTCAAAGGTTGGAAATCCGAGAATCGCGGATTCTACGAAGAGAAGAAACGTCAGGATCAACCTGTGATCGATGCCATCAGCGGTCTAGGTAAAGAAATTAAAAGTGTCACGGAACAAAATAAAAATTTGATCAACGAACTCGTACCGCTCGCAGCTAAAAGTTACGCTGTACCCACGCCTATTTCGAGCATTCCTTCGACACCGTTCGAACTGAAGGATGCACCGGCACGACGTCGAGCCATTGGTAGCACGTCGTCTTCGGATAAAATCGAGTTGGGACCTTTGGCACGAGACTACCTGAGTACGGGGAAATTCGACAAGGATGAAGTGTTCGGATTGTATCCCAGCATGGAAACCAACGAAGGCGGTGGTGTGGTGTGGAAGATTGGGAAATCGAAGGTGACCTTCGAAGGCAACGACATTAAAGTCAATTTAGGCGACAAGGATAGTTGGAACAGGTATCCGGGTACGGTGGGACTGTGGGAACTCGTCGCCAAAAAGCAGCCGAAAGATTACACCGACGAAGATTACCAAAGTTACAAGGAAATTCTGATCATGACGGATGCCTTGTACCAGAACAACGACGCCTCGCAGAATAGGGTGAAATCGAGCAGCGGCGAGAAGTACAGGAATCTCATCAAACCGATTTGGAACCAGGTCAAAACAGGCAGCGGCGTCAAACGCTACAACACGTTACCCAAAGAATTCGTTTGGGTGGACGACGTTAGGAAACTCGTGGACCGATTGTTGGTGATAGCCGGCGAAGAGAATGCAGGCAACCGTAATTTCTACAACGAGAAGGTTGGCATCGTGGACATGATCAGCACGAAACTTTCCAACTTCATCGTGAACGACGACAAGGGCATAGGTTACCTCATCAAAATCATCAACACGCTGCCTCCGAGATTCTGGAACGTGGCCGAAGGAAAGGGACTCGTAAACGACATCACCAACAAGTTACCTTTCGAGATGCATTTACCTGGCTACCAGTACTGCGGACCGGGTACAAAACTCGAGAAAAGATTGGAGAGAGGAGACAAGGGTGTGAATCCGTTGGACGCCGCATGCAAAGATCACGACATCGCTTACAACACCACGCAGACGGATCTGGATGCACGTCACGAAGCAGACAGAAAGTTAGAGCACGCAGCTTTCGAAAGGTTCGTGAGCAGAGACGCATCGTTGGGTGAACGGGTCGCCGCACTGGGTACCACCATCGCCATGAACACAAAACAAAAATTGGGGTGGGGTATATAAATAACATACAGTAAAAAAAACAACATGGCTTGCATAACTGATTTGCCGCACGAACTACTATCTAAAATATTCAAAAAGGTAGTTAACGGAGATGTTAATAAACTTGTGATCATAGCTAAAACGACGCCGGCATTTCACATGGGATGCGAAATAGTTCTCAAGGACCGTCTTCGGGAGATCAGTGGAATGAGGTGCGGTGATCTCGACACTCTTCTGTCGGCCGCGGGGAAGAAATTGAACGAGAGGTTGGACGAACTGCACGAGGCGAGGCGGGGGAGAAGACGGTATACTGATGATTGGCGTAAGTCCAAACAGGAAACTGAAGAAATCATCACGCATATCATCGCGTTCTCCGAAGCACGAACTTTCTTCCTCTGTTAAAAAAAATCTTCGATACAAATCGTGAAAAAAAAATATATATAAATAACACACATCGTGAAAAAAAAAATAATCTTCGGTATATATAAATAACACACATCGTGAAAAAAAAATTAAATTTCTCTAACACACACACTGAAAATTTCTCTTTTTCGATATGACAACTGAAAAAATAAGTGACCTCCAAGCATTAAAACAAATGCTAAATTTGTCAGTCGAGTATGTAAAAATTCAGGAATTGGAAGTCGACAAACCTTACACGATAACTTCCGGTTCAATCGTTTCTACCCAGTATGGTCCCAATGTGTGTCTGTTGCTCAACGGACAATACAGTCTATTTTTACCAGATCGATACGCTATCATGTTATCCGACGAGAAGCTAGCTATCTTAATCGAGAACAAAACTCGAATCGTGTACAAGAGGACAAAGGAACTTCTTGGTAAGAAAACAAAGCATGTAATAGAATTTGTGTAACGGGGCTACGCGGAGTATATATAAAATAACATCTATTGAAAAAAAATCTCAGAACATTTATATATAAATAACATACCGTGAAAAAATAACACATAGAACATCAACATGAAGCCCAAGGGTGTCGTGTACCAGATACCATATTCGAATCTAGAAAATCTAGGTGCCCTCGATGGGTTACTCACCAAGAAACAACGCGAGAAGAAACGTTCTTGCTTGTCGAAAGGACACGGAATGAAATTGCTGCTCAGCACACCTCAATTGAAAAGATTGCAGCGTTCGCGGAAACAGCAAAAGATCGGAGGTTTCATATTCAGCATCCCGGCCATCCTGGCAGCATTGGGGGCCGTGGGAAGTTTGGCCGGCGGAAGTGCCGCCATCGCAAAAACCGTCATCGACTCGAAGAAGAACAAGGCCGAGTTGGAAGAACAGAAACGTCACAACCTGGCCATGGAGAAGAAAGGGGGGAAGGGTGTGATGAAAAAGTTTAAAAAAAAGAAACAGCAGCACTCACCAACCGAGACATTGAATCTCTGATCGAACCGTTACGAATCAAACACTTCAGAGGAGTTTTCATGTCCGACTTGTTACCTTCAACCGTCAAAAGAAGAGAATGTGGAGTAGTCAACTTGGACAATCAAGAAAATCCAGGTACGCATTGGATATGTTACCACAAAAACGACAATAACAAAGCATTCGTTTTTGATTCTTTCGGAGGTGTTCCACCTACAAATTTAGTCTATTATCTGAAAACGAACAAAACCTCTATATACTACAACGACGAACGCATTCAAGATTTCGGAGACGTGAACTGCGGTCATCTCTGCCTCTCCGTGCTCGCGTTTCTCTCTAAAATAAATAACCCCACGATCGAAGATTTCCAGAAAGCACTGTGGAACCTGAAACAGCATCGCGACAATGGGCGTGTTCCATCTCACGAGCGAATCTTCGATCTTGAAACTCACGCTGCACGATGACATCGTCTATCCTAAATCCGTGGCTCTGCGTGCATTCTACAGCATGTACCTCATACCTAACGTCACGCATCACAACAACAAAATTAGCGTCGGAAGCGAACACATCGTCGTCACGCCAGGCCAATACAATCTTTCCACTTTGCAAGCCCAGTTACCCAAAGGCACGTACCTTTCTCAAAATTCGGTCACCCACAGAGTGGAAATCCTATCCGCGACGGAGACCGTGGACCTGGGCACCATGGGAGAACTTTTAGGTTTCGAGAACGACACAAAACTCGAAGCTGGCATCAAGCACGTGGCAACCAACATTCCTAAATTCTTGGCCATAGAGACTCTGAACGTACACTGTAACATGGCCGAAGGCATGATCACGAAATCTTCGGACGGATTGTTAGGAAGTCACAAGCAGACGGGAATCATAGCCACGTTCAAACCAAGTCCCGAGTTCATGGAACCGATCATCTACACGCCCTCTTCGCCGATCTATTTTCCAGTATGTCGCAACCGCATAGACGACATAGAGTTGGTGGTGACGAACGAGAAAGAAGAGGTGGTGGATTTCGCAGGTGCAACGACCACTGCCATCGTGGAGATCAACGTATAATAAATAACACGCATAGTAAAAATGGAGAAAATCGAAAGTTACGAATTGCAATCTTTCCCTCCCAACCGTCGCACGTTCGCCAATCTCAACGAAGCGAACAGGGAGATCGAATACGACGTGGACGTAGGCGATGGGTTCGTTCATCCTCACAGAGCGGACCTCTACCTTCAATTCGACGTGGTGAAGAAAGAAAGCGGAGAAGCCTTTTCGCCCAATGCCAATTTGAAACTCGTAGACAACTTCGTGCCTCACCTCTTCTCGAAGGTGGAGGTGAGGAAACACGGTACCGTCATCGACAGAATAGACTATCCAGGCATCACGTCGACGGCAGTGGGAACATTGAAATTATCCAAAACGGACGCAGCATACTATCAAGCAGGAGGATTCGAAGCGGGGACCAAAATATCGACGAGAAGTCACACGGCGCTCTTTCCCATGCGTCTGCTGCCCGGTTTCTTCTCCGACTACAAGGAGATCATGTGGAAGGGAGGACTGAGGGTCACGTTTCGAAGAGCGGCCAACGACAACGACGCACTGATGCGATACACCAACTTGAACGCCGACGGCACGCCGATAGCCAACACTTTACCCGAAGCGGCGAAATGCGTCATCCGGAGCATGGAATTGAGAATGCCTGTGGTGGAATACGAAACGAACTACGCCCTCAAGTACAAAGCGGAGATCTTGAAAAGTCCGCAGGTGGCGATTCACTTTCACGGTTACCAGTGCGTACAGAAGATGGCGTCGGGAAGTCACATGGAATTCGACGTGACGACGCAGTTCAACAACATACAGTTCGACATGCCAGATTTCGTCGTAGTGCTCTTTCAGACCGAGCGCGATAAGAATCAGGAAAAAGATTCCAGCAAATTCGACGACTGCAAAATCAAAAACGTTTATCTCAAAAATGGACGCAACGAAGTGTTCCCGCGCGAGAATTACAACCTCGACATGACCAAAGACGATTACCTCAAACTTTACGAAGCTTACACCTCTTACAAACGCGTGACCGAGGGAAATGTGGACATGTACTACACACCCAGCGAATTCAAAATCCACAGGCCGATGTTCGTCATCAATACATCTAAGAGGAAGAAGGTTGTGGTCAACGATCGAACCAACATCAAGGTCGTCTGCGAGTTCCACGATGCCTTGCCCGAGGACACCGTGTGTAGCGTCATCCTGATTGCAGAGAAATCCTTCGTCCATGACGTGAAGAACGAGAGGGTCACAGAGCAGTTTTAACAAGTTTTTTAACATCTTTTCTTGCACAATAAGAAATTTTTTGTACTAGCACAATCAGTTACAATAGCACAATACGAATTTCACTAGTTCAGATCAGTTACAAATGTCAATTTCATTAGTTATCAGTTACAATATCTTTTTTTTCATCACTATAGCACAAGACAATCAGAATTTGCACAAAATTTGTTGTTGTTTTTACACAAAAAAATTAACAATAAAATTCTTTCTTTTTTTATCGTTTCAGATGCTGCCGAAACATCAAAAACACATACACACACACTAGAAAAAAAAGCATGCAACTTTTTTTGTAACACACGCACATACATTCTCCATCTTCATCAAGAAAATATTATAATAAACATAATTATTTTTATCTATATCTCACAATAAAACTCTATATCCAAAAATATTACAACATCAAAATAACACTAGAGTCGTTAGTACACGTTGCATGCATTACGGAGGTCCTCTGTAGAGTTTCATGGAAGTTTGAGAAAAAAAAAACACGTGAAACTCTACAGAGGTGTGGTTATCTAGAACCGCAGCCGTTAGAAAACCTTTTACTTTTTTGGTTGGGCACCACGCACCCTGGCGAGGTTATAGGGGCCAGGAATCCTAAAAAACAACAATTATTATTTGTTTGTTTGCGTCACAATACGGAAATAATAAGAGGCAGGCGCGCGCGTGTGGCACATCGTTCCCCCGAGAGAGGTTTACAAAGGTCACGATATATAAACATTTTTGGTTCCCCGGGGTTGGAAAATTACGATAAGGTGCATTCATCCTTCAAAGGATGAGAGGATGAGAGGATGAGAGGATGAGAGGATGAGAGAATGAGAGAATGAGAGGATGAGAGGATGAGAGGATGAGAAGATGAGGGGATGAGAGGATGAGAGTGCATCTTTCACTCATCACTGCTTTTCTGCGCCGTGAAACATCGTCAGCGCAATAAATAAGGCGCGGAACGTGGGGAGAAAGTGATACACACGCGCGCGTGTGTGTGCGTGTGTGTGGCACTTCGTTCCCGAAAGAGAGAGGTTTACAAAGGTCACGATATACAAACATTTGACCGGGACTTGGAAAATTACAATAAGATGCATTCATCCTTCAAGGATGAGAGGATGAGAGGATGAGAGCTCATCTTTCACTCATCACGGCTTTTTTTGCGCCGTGAAACATCGTCAGCGCAATAAATGAGGCGTGGAATGTGGAGAGAAAGTGAGTTTTTGAGGTTTTGGCGGTCGTGGGGTCAAGAAATCAAAGTTGTTGTCAAAGGTACATATTGACTACTACTCACATGGCCATATCTTTTTTATTTCGCATGTTGTTGCACCCATGTCAAGCATAATTATTATTTATTCTGACTCCGCGAATCCAAAAATGAAACAAAATTCGGGGGTTCCTATTTGAAAAACACAACGTGCCCCCCTGCCCCCCAGGGGGGGGCCCTGTGCAGGGGCTCATTTGTACGCCATTAGCTTTTCCCCCCGACAAGGATCATGGTTTGTTTGGACCAAATTTTCCTCAAATGCATATCACTCCCGCTATTTTGATATGTCAAGTTAAAATTAACACCCTGTATATTTAATAGATAATATAATATTTTTTAATACTATTTTAATATTAAATATTTAATACTAATGTATTATTCTTTTACATTTATTACAATATTTACTTGTGTTATAATGTCCATATTCTCTAGTATGGACATTGCAATCTAATATTTGCAATTTATTATCTTCCCCATTGAGGGCTATTTTGTTTCTTTTTATTGTATGAACACCAGCTAAATTGCTAGTCAGATGATATGCAGACCTCTTTCTGGTTTTCCTATTAAATAAACATTCTTTAAAATCTTCCATTGTAAGTTCTCTTGTACATGGTCGACTTACACCCTTAACTCTTTTAATTTCTTCTTTGCCCTGAATATTTAGTATTTAGAATATTTAGCAATACATTTTTGGTCTTAGACCAGCAACTTCTGTTATTATGGACCCTGCTGCCTCATCTTTCATTTTCCCAGGGACCATGTGGTTTTCAAGACTGTATAATGGATTATTTTTTGGATAATTACTAAAATCAAAATATTCTTTCATAGAAAGCAAATCACTGTATAAATCAGGTGTTTCTATCACATACACAAAACTATCAGTATCCATGTATGCTATTTCAATTTTATCTTTGTATCTAGGTTTCATAACATCATAATGAAATTTATACATTTCTACTTTAGCCAATTCAAGAACTGCAGTGCCTACAGCTATCGGCATATTAAGCTTTACATTAGTATTTCTTCATTAGAGTTAGATTGCTATCAACAATTTCTGTAAAACTCTTGAATCTAGGATCATCAACAAGTTTTAGAATTCTTTTTGGATCAGATGCCAAATTACATATTACTTGCTTCCTATTGTTTTGCATTAATTTTCCAAATGTTGAATTATTCTTTAATTTATAAAGATTTTGTTCAACTTTTGAATTTGTTTGTATTCGATTATTTGTATTGTTATTAATATATTGAGCTAACCATTTTTCTTGTTTATATGTTGACCCTTGATGGACTTTGGTAAGTTTCAAACCTTACTTCAAGTAATATTGCAACAATCGATAGTGAACATGATATTTTTTTTTTATTTTCAAATGATAATATAAATTTTGTTTCCTCTATACCTGGGACCTTCTGAGAAACTGGTGCCATAGCTAATCCATGATGTTTGTCATGGAGATGTGATGGACATTCCATATCAACATTCAAGAAACAACCTTCTGGATGATCTTCAGGACAATTTAGGAAATCCATGTCTTCAAGTTCTTTCTTGCTCATCCATTCGTAATCATCGCACGACCATATAAATTGTTCATATCAACATAAAATATGTATTTAGATGGTGGACGAGGTTCATAGCTAGGTAAATATTTATTGTTTGCTTTTGCATATCTTAAAGGGCCGTGTTGGCTCAGGCGGTAACGCGTTTGACTACCATGCTCAAGGTCCCGGGTTCGATCCCCGGCCGGTTCAAATCCGGGAACTTTTCTAACGATGGAAGCGGCCCCGGCGCCCACCTAGCGTCGAATGACATGGGTACCTGGGGAAACCCTGAGGGTAAAGGCGGTCAGGGGCGTGATGCTGATCACATCACCCCCACTCAAGACCAGATCAAGAAAGTGTGGGGCGTTACCCCCACACCCCTTATACGCCTTCATGGGCGTGGTGCTAAGCACAGGGGAGCACTTTACCTTTTTTTTACCTTTTTTAAAGGACACTGGACTATACCACCACGTTTAGCAGATTCAACAAACATGAATTGGTCCACATCATTAATGAGACCAATTTCAACTTTTGTATTTAAAAGCATAGCCTGCCAGGATAAACCAGGGGTTGTGTACATGAATACAGGATCTAGTTCATATAATTTAATACAACGTTCTCGAAGATTTTCGAACACATCAGCTAACGGAGAATATCAAAAATTAAGTAGTTGTCATGATAATCCCCCATTGTTTTGCAATGTAGTGTTTTCCAGACTCTCTGTGCATATTGACAATCTTCCTCGCTACATTCTTCATCTTGAAGTTTGTTATAAAATTTATCTCTCGATGGTAAGTGTGTCTCATTCTTTTCAGCAATTCTATCTTATCCTCACCAAAATATTCCTTTGTATGAACAAATTTGTCGTTGGTTAATTTACTCACCAGAGTAGTTAAACTGCTAGAAAGAAACTGATATGAATCCAGGAATCTAAGAACAACTTTTTTTTCCATTTTCTAATTTGATAGTTTTCTCTATGGCAATATATTTATCTTTACTGCGTGGTATAATATTGATATTCTCTATATCATATCCCAATTCTTTGATAAATAAATGTGCATCAAAATTTTGTAAATAGTGAATGAATATTGGAATGAAGTTAGGTTTCTGTATTTGCAAATTAAATGAATTACAAATTGTATGGATATATTCTCCATTAAAATGGTTGTGGTGTCGAACTTTTTTATAATCTGAATTAAAATATCTATTACAGTATTTGCAAGTTAAAGTATTATCATGTTCCTGTTGTTGTTCCAGTGTAAGTGAGTTTATTTGTATTTCTTTACGTAAGATTAGACCATATTTTTTACCCCACTCTCGAAGTTTTGAATACATTTTTGGGCTGCATCTTCTCCTTGATAAAAATATACTTCTGACTTATTTTTTTCATATGTGTTTACTAATTTTAGTGCAACACCACACGCTTTATGTTTAGCTATATTTGTTGTGTATGATGCATCAGAATCTGGGATACATGTTGCCATTGGTTCTTGTATTGTTTCGAAATCTGCATAAATTACAAATGGATTGTGTAATAATGAATTATAATTAGAAAATTTTATACTTTTGGATGGAAATTTGTAAGTGACATGACGATAAAGATAACAATATTTAATATGTTCCTTTAATTTCTCTTCACCTGTTTTCCCACCTCTTCCATCAAATTTTCTATAGCATCGATCACATGTTGCTATTTTACCTGTGTTTGATGTTTTTTGATTATGTATCAATCTTCCAAAATCCTGTATGAGACAATAATGTTTCTTGTTCCTCTCTGTAACATATAATAAATGTATAATACTTGTACCATCTGCTGCTGGATAGTGACTCAGTACATAAATTTTATCTTTTTTATTAATACCATAAACATGCACAGCTATTGGTCGGTTGTAGTATTCTTCATATTGTTTTTCAAATTGATTGATATCTTTCCAGATATCTACTGGATATTTTATACCTGGCATAGATTTTCTAAACTCTGCTATATATTCAGAATAATTATAATTAGAAACACGATATTTATGCTCAGATACTGGATGAAAATGGGCTATGAGATACCATAAAAATATTTATTGTCTTTATTTTGAATATTTATTATAGCATTCTTGTTTTTGATGTGGTCGGGTAATTTAATATCACTAGATCCCCAAGAGGGATATCTTGCTATTTTTAATTCAAGTTTATGGTTTGTATCACAAAGTGACCAACCCGAACCTCTTCCTTGGAACTCTTGTTGTGCTAACTTAAGTTTCTTCACATTTTTAATCATAAATATCATTTAATCGATGAATGGATCATAGTGTAAAGTTAGTATACAGGTAGGATGAAAATATTGTTGTTTTTCACTATGAGAATTTATATACATACAAAATAGATTAAAATATATTTTGAGAGAACTCATTTCAAGTTTATTTTGAATTGCTTTTATATTTTTTTCTTTTAGTTTAGCTAGAAAATTTGGAATATCTGAAGCTTCATCATTTATGTCTGATGTGGTATATGTTTTTGTATACAAAATTTTATGTTTTTGGATTCTGTCAATCATTTTTTAAAAAAATGTGTGTATATATAATTATATTTTTGTTAAAAAAATGATGTTTTATATATTAAAAATTTTAAAAAGAAATTTTCTTAGGTTTTATATATTTAATTTTTTATTTAAAAAATGTTAGGTTTTATATATTCAATTTTTTTAAAAATAATATTAGGTTTTATATATTGATTTTTTTAAATTAAAATTTCTTACGTTTTATATATTCATTTTTTTAAATGTTACGTTTTATATATTTATTTCTTATTTATCGAGTTTAGTCTCAAATTAAATAGAACGTCAAAGCAAAACGAATGCAAAAAAACGCATCATTCTACATTACTTGGTTCTCGAGATATAAGCGTTTTAATAATTTATAAGATCAAAAACGATACGAGAATCCATCACATAATGGTTCTCTTTCATAGCAATGCAAAGAGCAGATAATAATCTTTGCATGTCACGCACTACCATCTATCCAAGTTATCATCGATCTCTCTTTGTAGGTCACGCACTACCAATGTTCCAAGTTATCATCGATCTCTTTGCATTTCACACACTACCACGATCCAAGTCATTATCGATCTCTTTTTGCATGTCACGCAAGTTAGATTCCCCGATGATATTTCCCACCACTGCCATCTAGTTGCAAATAGATGTACTTGGAGAACATGGAAGCAGTAATTATGCTGCCATCTAGTAGCAAATAAATGTACTTCTTGGAAAAAAGATTCATTACTCAAATATTTTATATATCTTCCGGTAGCAATACAATTAGCTGAAGACATATGACAGAGCGCTCTCGAGTCGACGTAGCTTATTGCTAGACGTCGCATATTGCTAAAATACCTTTCTACTTGTATATTTCTCATACCGCCATTATGATACTGATTAGTTTCAAGCACAGTGTAAAAGATAAAGTAGTATATATGGTAATATGGAAATATGCAAGTGCAGTATCTTCGGTTCAGATAAATGGACCGAATTGATACTGGGGTATTTTGCAAAAAAATTTAAAATTGGACTTGGGTTCCATTATTTTTTTTACACTTAGAAAAACAAATAAATTTCGCTTCAATTATTAAAAAAGAATTTTTTTTAAAAAAATAAGGGGAAATAATGTGTGAATTTTGCCCTATAGAAATGAGTGATTGAGCTTTGATAAAAAAAATATTTTTTACACTATAAAAATGGCAAAATTTGGATTTTTTAGAAATTTTTCTCTTGCAAAATTAGCTGAAATTGGGGTAAAATGAATAAATAGCAAATAAATGGCCACAAACATACCATTCTATCTACTATCACGTGACCTAGTCAGCTCCCATCCGTACTGCGAGCTGTACACTTGCATGCTTCTGTTGTTGGCGCTTTCGAACTGTAATAGGTAACGTCAAATCCGTACTTTGTACCTTTCGGACAGAGCCTGATTTATTATGTAACTTATCACTATGTGGAACATTTCTGAGAAAACCGGATGTTGATATGGGACACAGTTCCCGAGGTATATCAAATCAAGAAGATAGGGGACACAGTTCCCGAGGTATATCAAATCAAGAAATATCCAGTATGGCGGATTATTTTCAAGATGGAGGCCGTCAGGGTGCAGATATCGATTGGCTACTCGATTGAAAATATATTTAATGATTTAACAATTAATTTTACTAAGTCTCTTGCTTTTATTAAAAAGTCAATGATTCGGCGCTTAGTCGACGGCCTGTAATAAAGACTCCCAATTTTTAAACTATCCTCCATTTTGGGACATATTTTATAGAGTATTTTTCATTCAAATGCATTTTAAAACTTCTATGGTTTTAAAGCTCATGAATTTGGCTACCATTTTCATTCCAAACTATTTCCTGTGATTTTATTTATTCAAAGTTAAAAGGCAAAACTTCAAAAGGCGCTTGAAAAATACATGTTTTAAAGATGATTTTCTAAATTACGGTAAAACCACAGATATTAGCAAAAAACTAAACATAATCTTTTTCGTAATCCATCTAATGTGGATCAAGACTATTTTTTTCTGTTTACGACCATTGGTTACTGAGATATAGGTTATTAACTACGTAGAAAGTCCGCCATATTGGACGCCATCTTGAATTACTCAAATTGCTCAAGGTTTACAGAGTGGCATCAATCGGACCTGAAATGTACATAACATAAGCTTTCAAAAACAGTCAAAACCTTTTATTCATACCTGGAATCCAGCTTTTCGCTTTGGCACCCGTACTAAATTATAGTATAATCTTCGAGATCAGCACTATACATGTTACAAGGTACTCTTAAAAAATCCCCAGTGAATTGGTCAAAATACTAAATTGACAGAATTTCGAGGGGAGGCCTAGACGCTGTGGGCCCACACCTGGCTACCCCAATATACGTAAGTAAACCCGTGGCGCATCAGCCCGTGAAGGTCAGAGCGTACCTACCGACTGCCGGCCTGAGTCACACTCCAACTGGCGTGTGGTCAGCACGACGAAATCCCAGTCGCTGTTGAAGGTTTCCGTGACCGGGTTACGCTAATCATTCGTAGCTCCCCAATTTCTTCAACCGGTCCTATAGACTGGCCGAAATGTCAGAAGAAAAGTTGTTACACTTCTCACAAGAGACTCGAGCTTGCGCGTGTCCCGTAGCTGCAGCCCAAAGCATGACGCCTTAAGCTTGATTCACATCTACGCTCCAGTAACGCTCGGATCACCCTCCCCCCATGGTCCGGTCAAATATCGTTGAATGTTTTTTAAAGAGAAGCATTCACACCTGGTGCTCCGATTAAGTTTCGTTACGTCGCGCTCAGCTCGGGGTCCGGTCACGATATGGTTGAAAGAATATTTGACCGGAACGTGAGGGGGTGAAGCTTGACTTGGCGAAGCTCGATCGTTGATGTGAACGTCTAATAAGGTTCAGTAGCAGTCTTCAACCCCGTTGCAGAGAATACGTAACATAGTTTTGCGTGTAGAACATAAGCCGTCAGAAGGCAAAGACCTATTGAAACATAGAAAAAGACGAGTACAGTAGAACGTCGTTTATCCGAATTAATTGGGACCGAAGGTTATGCGGATAACGATTTTTGCGGATAATCAAACATGTTTTTATTTAACAAAGAAAAGCACGTACCGTACAGGTTTATTTTGTACATACAGTACACAGTACTGCATACGTATACGGTACAAGAGAACAAGAGACATGAGTAAATTAGAAAACACTCGTAATATACGTACATACGTGCCTAAATGACAGTGCTGTACCTGTACTGTGTTATTTATGCAGAAAAATAATCAGAAATTTTTAAATTCCTTAAATTTGTTCAAAACTGAATCTTGCTTTTTTGAGTGTGCGAATAACTGACGTTGCGGATAATTGACGTGCGGATAAACGACGTTCTACTGTAATGATAAAATTGATTGTTGGACGCGTTGAACAAAAAAATTCCACAATATTTTCCTCTCAATTCTGTTTGTAAAACATCGGTCAAAATATGCGATTTCATGAACCCGAGTAAAATAAATTTAAGAAGAAAACAACGAAACAACCAAATTACAATTAGCAAATGGAAAAAAAAATTAAATAGGGAACTAACCACAAATATGATTTATAAACAATAGTTGTAACGTCCTTTTTCCAACCCGTTGCATCAATTAAAATCCTTATATCAAAGCGATAACCTATTGGCGGTCATATTTTCCCGGACAACCAAATTGTCATTTTTGGGTGTGCAAATAGAAAGGAGGTGGTGTTCGACCCTCCCCCAAGGGAAAAATCATTCTTGATATCTAGCCCAAGATTAACAACGAACTTGTGCTTCGTTTACGGAAAACGATACAAACTTACTCCCTATTATTATTATTATTATTATTATTATTATTATTATTATTATTATTATTATTATTATTAAGTCGAGGGAGGCCACGTTTCATACGATGTGCGTAACAATCGGGTCCTTGAAATTAGGCTTACAATCTGCTGTGTATTTATCACGTGTTGTATTGGAAACTTTCTAATAAAAGTAATGGTCAACAATGTCGATATGAAACAATGAGCCCGAAATTTTTCATGTCAAACCTAGACCGACAAAGTAGTGTTACCATTGTTGACATTTACAGTTTTGCACATTGGAGTTCCAAATAAACGTTTGCCGCTTTCAAATGAAAAGTATAACATCAATAAACAACATTATGTTTATAATGGCCGACCTCCTGTCCGAGTGGTCAGCACAGTGTGCTACAACACCAGGTTCGAATTCCGGCCTGGTCATGGATGTTCATTGTTCTATTTAATTAGGGTAGCTCGGGGCTATTTCGACCAAGGGGCTATTTCGATCGACGAAAGAATATTCGATCTTAGCACATTTTTAATGCCCAGGTTAGCAAATTGCATGGCATCAGCGGTGAAGAAGAATCTGGACGGTTGAGATGCGCACGACACGGCTGCTGTTTGTAAATTGATGTGTCTGTAAGAAATTGGTTTTCGAAACAAGATATGTACTCTGCATGTGCATTTTCGCATAGTTAGACAGATAAGCTTTAGAACGTAAGCTGTACCAGTCACATTATTATGAGTAAGTGAGTAAGTAACAATGGAATAGATATATTAGTTCTTAATCATACACGTTCGTTGCGCCAAAGTTGTATAGCGCAGTGTAGCCAACCGATGAAAGAAATATCGGCTTTTGGGGCTACCCTAATTGTGATCTTTAATTTAAATGAAATAACGACATATAACGTACTTTCTATGCACATAATCTGTTATAATGAAGTGTAAATCACACTACTTGTAATTAATTGTCCTCGTAGTTTTGTAATAACGGTTGCTGAGAAAATGTTAGAATACTCTATTCTATAGGGGATTTTTTCTTTATCAATAACAATTAATCCTACTAAGTCTTTTGCTTTTATCAAAAGTTTATGATTCGGGACTAAGCCGCCGGCCTGTAATGAAGACGCACTCTTTTGGCACTATCCTCCATTTTGGGACACATTTTATAGCGTATTTTTCATTCAAATACATTAAAACTTATATTGTTTCAAAGCTTATGGATTGTTCTATCACTTTTATTCCAAACAATTTCGTGTCATTTCATTTATTCAAAGGTTACTAGGCAAAAACTTCAAAAAGTACTAGAAAAATTGCATATTTAAATGTTTTTCAAATTACGCTAAAACCACTGATATTAAAAAAACAAAACAGAATCCTTTTCGTAGTCCATCTAATGAGGATCAAGACTAAAAAAAAAAACATTTTCTGTTTACGACCGTTGGTTCCTTAGATATAGGTCAGTAACTGGTAGGTCAGCCATATTGGACGCCATCTTGAATTATTCGAATTGCTCAAGGCTGACAGTGTGGCATCAATCGGATCGGAAAAGTACCTAAAGTAAACTTTGAAAACAGGCAAAACATTATATTTATACATCAAATTCTGCTCTTTACTTTGGCACCCAGAGTATCTCCGGAACAGGATACTAGACACACCTGCTCGCCAGAATGGTGGGATGTATGCATATTGAACCCGGCGACATCGCACAGGTTGGATGGCGGAAGAGACGGACCAGGGATGCCAAAAAGACAAGACGGAAAGGGAAAAGAAGTCACTTGACTATACTCTGTCCTGGGCATTTGTGGAGCAAGGCCACGAACAGTGTTTCTTTCAGAAAATTTGCTCCGGAGGCATTCCAGAGAACCGGGAGGGCGTTGTGAATCTCTTCTGCGAAATACAACATATGTGCGTTTAACATTGAGAATTACCAGTGGTGGTTCGTCAATGAACTTCACGCTGAGCGTTACAGGTGGGAAATGACGTACAGTAACAAAAATAAAGTAGGATGCGGTGACCTAAGTATACTTAGTAATTCAATGTGGAAAGACATAGATTTTTCTTTTTATTTGTCTCTGTTTCTTCTTATTAGTCCGTTGTCTAACATTTACAAATATTATCTTGTGCAATTAGCATTACAATAGTAAATAGTAAATTACAAAAGATCACCTACTTTTACATTTTATCATCCAGAACAAATTCCACAATGGTGAACCAGGAAGAATATCACAAGTACTACTCAATAGAACACATCATGCAAAGCTTAAGATGGCATGAAGAATTTACAGCAATCTTATCCCGCGAGCTTACTTCGTAGCATATAAATCTACTGCTTTCTCCAGAAAATCATCAGTTGGAATCTTAGGTCCCTCAATGCTTATTATCGTGCAATGCATTAAAGTTCCTGGTAGCATTCTACTTCTTGTCCTAGTTAGTATCCTCTGCATAGCACTGAAAGACCTTTCTACGCCGGCTGTCATTACGGGAATGGTTAGAAGGACTTCACAGAGTTTCTTCAACTCGCAATATCCCACGTCAGCTTCTAAGATTTTCAACAATGGATTGTCAGCTTCAGTGTATATATATTCCATTATCAAGCATCGACTTGACAAAAAAATTGCAGGACTTGAGGACAGCAACAACGCCTTCCACCTTTTAAGCATGTAAAAATTAACACAAAACCTTTTGACTTTGGTGTCTTGCAAGTCTACTACTGACTGAAAGGTTTCAAATTGACTTGCGAATCTAATCGTATCAACATATTTATCGTTGAACATTCCTCGTATTCCTTCATCCTACAGAAAGTTTTCCTAACATCTTCATCAGTAACCAGGTGTGCTTCAGATCCGATATTCTTCAGTTCGATCCCAATACTTTTTTTGCAGATCACTGTTGATGTTTTCACACTGATTTGCAACATCCTGCAAATGCAATTTGGTTCAAGTAATTAAGAGGGATGACTTTAGCTAGACTTAAATGCTTCTTTTGCAAAGCGTTGCTGAGGATAGAAAGTGCACTAAGGATTTCATTCACCACATTGCAAGTAATAATGAAACTTTCATTCGAGATGGGAGAGAGGAGATAAGGCTAGTGCGGTTGTCAGTTTTATTCTGCTTCTTCTGTAAGATTGGACAAGTGTGGGCGTTTTTTATTTGCAGAGGGAATATAAAGGCAAAAATATTCGCCACACAAAGTAATGTGGTCCGATGCGAGGGAAGCAACGGTAGCAGAAAAGTTTTATACTTTGGTTTTGTTGTACAATTTTGTCCGGGGGGGCTGTAGGTTCCCTCCGTGGGGTGCTCCGCACCCCCGGAATGGTGCATGAAAGAAACACTGGCCGCGAATAACGACAGAGAAGGGGAGAAAGCGTGTGGACGAAGAGAAGTAGTACACCCTGCTGCGAATGACTGAGAACTGCAGTCACTGTCCCCCCTCTCACGTGTTCATCGGTCGAGCCCTCAGGAGTCACCATTTCTCTACTTGCGCAGAGGACTTGTTTCCGTTCACTTGCTGCGCAGGCTACTGGGACATAGTATACGAATGACAATAGAACACAAACACCGTAGTGAAAACTATAGTCGATGAAACGTTGAACATCGAAGCGCAGCTCCTTACAGTACATACATCATGATCATCATTCATCAGTTAAAAGTAGATGCATTCGTGAAAAGGCTGTCTCAAGATGAGGGTTTTCACAGTGAGTGACGATTATCATTATCTCGAACCAGTGGCTGCGAATGGGTTCCAAATCCGAGGGGCAAGATGCGATAACTGTGCAGGGGAGACAGTATATTTCCCTTTGTATATAAGGTTTAGCATAGTGCGGGGGCAAAAGTGACAAAAATGGAGAGAGCAACTGCCCCCCTCGCCCCCCTAATCGCCGCAACTGTATCTAACCAATGTTCGGGGTGTAAAGGCTGACCTTCCACCTAGTACACCCAATTGTCAACCTCACTTCCACTAGTACAACCTGGACTGCATTTTGCAGACTAACAATGCTCTTGTGACTGTCCCTATGGCAAGTATAATTCTGTGTGTTGTTCTGTTTTTTATCCTTATGTGTGCTGAGTGCCTCTTTAGAGCCTCTGCTTTTAATGGAAGTAAGAATATCTTCATATTTTAGTGACACGACATAATTATGTTTCTTTCATTTATGGTAAGGGGGCTGGACCTCGTAATTTGACGGGTGCAAAATAGCCTAAGTGCTGTCGAACCCAAAATTTTAAATTCAAATTCAAATTCTAACCAACGTTCAAGATGCGATACCTGTTCTCGACGTTCCGGACATTCCATAGTGATAATGTCCGATAGCTCCTTACTTAAATGCGCCACTGCTTTATGAAATTTAACGACAACGGTTTCACTTTCCTCGCGGTTGATCTCCGTGGTGGAGTAGTTAGACCAGCGCGCTACGATGCCAGGGGTCGTCGGTTCAAATCTCGGTCTGGGCGTGGGTGTTCTTTGTGAGTGTTCCTTCATCAATTACATCATTATCATCACTTATCCTCAACATCGCTATTAGTCAAAAGTGGTAGCAAAGACTCGTAAAATAACATAGCTGAACCGATCACAATGAATTTCCTTTTGTAGTAGGAAGAGACAATGGAGTTAGTTAATACTATAGGAACTGTCCATACATCACATCCTGTAAATGTAGTCAGTGTGTCTGGGAGACAGAGGCAGTTCGTTCAGTAATTTTCTTCTTCATTTCTTAATGCAGCAACTTGAAAAATGAAAGCACTTATTTGCCAGATTAGATACAGTGGCTGCTATGGAGATTATCTAATGTGCAAGAAAAATTATCTTAGTTAAAAGACATTACGATGAGAGTGGAATCATTTCATCTACTCTTGCAGCGGATTCTACTTTCTGATTCAGGGCAATGTTAACAAACAGGTAAGCAATTAGAAATATATGTTTGAAAAAGTCATTCCTGTTATATGGATAGGTACGGATAGTAACCATGATTTTCTTTAGAACAATGGAGATATCTTGTTATGTTTTCTGATATATATGACGGAATGGACAGTTTACCTGTTTGTTAAGAATCGAATGAGGGGAACGGGTAAATTGGAAAACTATCTTGCTGAAGCTTAAGTGGTGGAATTTCTGCAAGAGCTAACTCAGGAAGCAGCACTTGACATAAAATCATATCTCCTTGGTTTGTTCCGTGTCATGTTTAGAAGCACTCATGATTAAATCAAGTTGTGAATTTCGAATTTCCGCTGCGTCTGTGTTATAGTTGTTTTACCTTCAAATTACGATGATCTGGAATAGTTTTGTAGCGAATAACATTTTCGATTGAAATATTGTAGAGAACACTGCACTGGAAGAAATAGAGAGTCAGTGCGATTGGATCGCTATCGTCCAATGCCTGGAACTCACTAATTTTCACTGTAGGGTTGTGAATCATTGTCAAAGAATTATAAATTAAGATACAAACATACAGAGTGTCTCAAAATCTTGTTTGCACTCTTTGAACACTAATAACAGCACGTATGAACTTCCTTGATGTCATATACTTTACCCAGAGTAGTTCAACAGTGGGCTAACAGTCAATGAACTTCTGCGTCTACTGCTTTGCGAGCGAAGTAGAGGCGGACTGGGCATACTGGAACAAATATAGTTAGAATTGGAAATAGAGATACGAAATCATTTTTAATGCTACTGCATTAAATCGTATGGGCAGATATTTCAAACGTTATTGGCCCTTCACTCAAAGGCTGCTCAGGAAAAATCTCGAAAGTTTGAAATGGAAACGAGTGTTGAGTGTAGCATCCCGTTTTATGCGCCTATTAATTTCATACAACTTTTGTAGGACAAAAAATATTGGCTTCAGTAAACCTCTGTGAATAAGCGCCACACAACCTATTGTACTTGTTAATTTGTGTTACAGGCTAATATTACAGAAAAAGTCAACTTTAAACTTCACTGTTTCAATATGTACGAATGAACCCCGTAGATAACATTTTAAACTCTTGTTGCTCCTCCGTTCAAAGAAGTTCATACGTGCAACGTCTATTATTTAAATGAAAGAAAATCTTGTATGCGGAATGTAGTTTGGTTTTGGTAACTGGGTATAAATAGTTAACGAGAAACCTGAGTACGGAACTTCCTTATAAATTAAGATAATGAAGGAAGCATGTTATTGCGTTTATTTTAGAGTCAAATTAGTTGTCCGACTCTGCTTTCACAATTGCATAAAATGTACAGGAAACATTCTAACAAAGATGTTTATTAGAGAGAATAATTGTTGCTTATGTAACGGAAAGTAATTTTCTATGTCAGAAAGTTAATTTTCTAAGAGCTGGTTGAACTTAATAGAATTGGTTGAACTTAATCTAGTTTCACTAGACTACCGTTCCAATTAAAATGTTCAAGGAGTAACGTTCAGAATCAAATTTCAGAATATATTCTGTCTTATCCTATACAAGATACACGTAACATTCAGGCCAATTTATACTGACCAAATTACTAACAACCTGACAAAAATAAAAATAAAAATCTCCGTTATACTTTTTGCAATAAACACCTAAAAACAGTTCATATAGTTTTAAAAATTGGCCAATTATTTAAAAGTAGATACCTGCTACTGTTGTTTAGGCGATTTTAAAATACTGTGGATATTTATGTAAGAAAGTATGTAATTTGTAATTTGTACATACAACAACTAGAAAGAGTTTCCAGGTTCCGTACAATATTCACACATTATTTTCTCCTTCTTAAATTCGTTACATGATACTCATATCTTAAATATTCTCTGCTTAAAGTAACAAAACGTTCTTCACTGACAAACTAACTAACTCTCTAGCCTTATTAGGGCCTCCCCGATGGCGCAGTTGTAGCGTCCTCGCCTTGTAATGAAGGGGTCCAGGGTTCGATACCCGGTGGAGGCACATAGTGGTTCGGATCCCACTTTAAACTGTAGGTCCAATCCCGATTAGCCTTACTGTGCATAAAGTGCACTTAAAACACCAACTCAATCCAATCCAATCTCTAGCCTTGTTACGTGCCAGTTCCGATGACACAATGAAAATGTTTCCCGAAAGCGACGAGAGATGGCAGCATGCCATATAAAGAGGAGCAGAGCTAATTGTAAAAACTTGGAGAGGAGAAGAGTGATTATATATATTATAATAAATGAAAAATATATAAAGAAAGAGTCTAAAATTTATAGAAGGAGTAAATAAAATGTTGTATATAGCAAATTAAAATAATTAAGAATATGCTCGCATATGAAACATTTAGGAAAGTCATTAAGTGAACAAAGGAATTCAGAAATGTATTTTTCTATCTCTTTTTGGTTCTATGGCGAGGAGAACGTCGCCATGTTTTGGTTGTTTGTCCCCGGTGGCGCTGTGTCAAATTAGACGCCCCGAAGCACTTTACGGTTGCGCTCTTTATTAGTCGCACTGGGCCATCGGCAGCGCTTGTTATTAGCAATCCTGGTTATTCCCTTTTGGTCGTTACATAAGAGGTGGCGCTATTGTCAGTTTAGTCGACCCTACTCTTTCCATAAGTATAGCTTGTATTGTTTGCGGGGGGAAAGCGAGCGCATATATAGAATAAATAAGATTACTCTTTAAAAAGAAAGACAATAAATTAGAAAAAAGGAAAAGAAGAAGAAGCCTTTTCCTAAAATAGACAAAAGAATAGAAGAAGAAGCCTTTTCCATAATCAAAGAAGAAGAAGCTTTTATTTCCCATAGAAGAAATTGATGAAAGAAGAAGAAGCTTACCTATTACCATAGATGAGATTGATGAAAGAAGAAGAAGCCTTTTACCAAAAATAGACGGAAGAAAAAGAAGAAGAAGAAGCCTTTTACCAAAAAATTGTGAGAAGAAAAGAAGAAGATTCCCTTTCTATTATACATATCTTTATTATATATTTCAATGTATATACAAGTTTCGATATATATATATATATATATTTTCTCTGTATTTTGTATAGTTCTCAGAATATAGATCCGCATTTAACTATATCCTCTTGGCTATAAAACTCTTTCTTATTTGGAATTCTCGAACAAAGAACCTATCCCCCTGAGATTAAGATATCTGTAGCCGTTGTAAATAACATATAAGTACGTACCCACAAGGGGCGATTAAAGTCATTCTTCCGCAGTGACAGGTGCCTCTCTATGAAGACCACTTTCCTGTCATCAATAACAAGGACTCACCTGTACGTTGGCTACTACTTTCATTGATGATCATGAATAATTGCTTGTACTGTATAGTTGTATCCCAGTTTTTAGTACGACATTTTGTGTTATATTGCCATTCGTATACTCTGTCCAAGGAATCTGTGGGGCAAGCGAACGAAAGCAAATCCTGTCCGCAAGTAGTGACTGAGAGGGTTCGGCCAATGAATGCGTTAGAGCTGAAGTGACTGCACGGAAGAGGGCAACAGCTCTCCGCCACCACGTTTGCAGCAGCTCGTACTGATTTACTTCGCCCAATCGTTCACTCCTCTTCTCTACCCTTACGCCCGGCTTTGCTCCACAGACTTGTTGGGACCTGTTACATACTTTAGGTACTGCCGTAGGTAAATGTATCAATGTGAGTTGTGATATCCAAGAGACATGTAAAAGGGTAAAGGCATATGGGGTCACATATTCTTGATCTCGGCTATAGTTGGGATGATGGGATCAACATCACGCCCGGCCAACTTTACCCCCCCCCCCGTCTCCCTAGGGTTGCCCCCAGGTACTCATTGATTAGAGGCTGAGTGAGGCCCAGAGTCGCTGTATGCGGAAACAATGCAGCAAAAGTTCCGACCCTAGATCACCTACCCGGTTAATCGAATGTGGCTTTCTGTCGACAGACGACAGTTCGGTCATTATTTTGCCTCGTCATTGGATGTAGCAGTAATACGAAATATAACTCTTCTTATTTACCAGATTAGATATTGTGGCTGCTATAGAGATTATCTAATCTGCAATAAAAAATATCTTAGCTAAAGATATGCACGTGTAACCTTACGTGCCTAGTGAAACCATTTCATCCACTTCTATAACGGACTCTATTTTCTGATTCAGGAAAATGTTAACAATCAGGTAAGAAATTAGGAATATATGTATTTGAAAAAGTCATTACTGTTAAATGAGTAGATACAAAATAACAATATTCTTTTTTATGAGCAATATCGTTATCAAAATCATGTTCTCTATCACGTAAGAGTTACATCTTCGTATAAAGAATCGAATAAAGAGAACACGTAAATTGATAGATTCGGTTGCTGACGATGAAGTGAAAGAATTTCCACGAATGGTAACTCTGGGAACTGCACATAAAATCGTTCATTTGGAATAGTTTTGTTAATAATTTTAAACATATTGTTCCTACTTGTGCTCTTGCTAATTAACTGTCTGTATAAATTTATTTCTAATGTATTACTTTTCATCTAGATAATTTTAGCAGTCTCTTTCATTTTTTGTAAAATGAAAGCACATCAATGGTTTTTAATTTTTCTATTACGATTGTAATGTCTTGAGTTAAAATATTCCATTTGGCTGGAATAAATGGACAGTCAGGTTAGTGTAGATGAGTCGCTCTTGCCCCGTGTCAGGAACTCACTGATTTTACCTGTACTAGGTAGAGCTAATGTAGGGTTGTGAAATACTGTCAAAGAGGCAGGCATAAGTTAGGAGACCGTTATGTAAACACATATAGTACATGTAACTGATCAATAGGTAATGATGTGTTGCTCGGACCATTAACCACTGTACATGGTTTTTATAAACACGCTAGTTGTGCCTTCCTCTTCAGGGCAGGGTATTGTGGTATGTTGTCACATGAAGGTAGTAAAGGTCTGCAATAATGTTGCCGTAACTGGAAGAAATACCCGCCTATTCCCGTCCTAAGCAGCTGTTGCCTTGAACTTACCCGACTCGCCCATCTGAAGAGAAAGTTTTCCAGCTTCCATCAACAACGGACAGACAGTGAATGACCGTCGATGTCTACAGCACTGCAAACACAAGCTTCGGATGCAGGGGAGGACACGGCATACTGGAACAAATATTGCCAAAAATGATTTTGGTTGATTTGGTGTTTTCTAAATCCACTTTATGCACAGTAAGGATAATCGGGACTGGACCTACAGTTCAAAGTGGGATCCATAGTCAAAAATGAAAATAGAATGTTCGAATTTTGTATATCAATGCATGAGAAAGCATGGTTGAGAACGAAGATTGTATTTCAGACGTTAATGATCCCTTACTTATAGGCTGCGAAGGATGAATCTCAAAAATTTTGAATGAGAACATCTGTCTGGTGACATAGTGTTTGATGGGTCTATTAATTACAAACAACTTTTGTAGAAAATATGCATTGGTTTGGACCATTGTTTGTGATTAGCCTTAAAAAAGCTGTTGTACTTAATCATACGCGTAACATGGTAACATCATGGAAACATTAAACTGAGTGCATAAACACTGAACGTCGCTACACCGCCCCCAATTCCAACTGGCGACTGGGAAGCAACGAATCAGCGATCAGCTGAATTATCTTCGACTGACATCGGGAATTTTCGAGTCCCAAGGCACCAAAAGTTCCTGGCAGAAGGAAACAAATGAGCATCGGATAAACAGAATGTTGCCAAACGTATTGTATCAGCGCCGTTACTGCTTTTCGCTCTGAATTACACAGTGTGATGACAATGAATTGAAATAAAAACGCCAATAAGCAGAGAACAATGCCTGCTTCGAATGACATAGTTTCATTCCTTAAAACAACACTGGGTGTAAAATAAGAAAAGTAATGAAAATAGCGGTGGACAATTTGCCTACCATTATCTTTGCCGTTGACAGTACAATAGTATACAAAGCACGGAAAACACTACAAACCAGCCAATAAAAGCACCTGACAAAGACAGATGTACGCTTGATAATGTGGTAACAGGAGAGCGATGTTGCCCCTACAGCTCTCAATTCCCAACTGCGAATGTTGACACTCATGTAGGAACATATCCCCGAAGACGATTGGTGGACAGATGGAGCTATGTAGGTCAGCCGCCAGTCGGACCTGCGATCAGTACAATATGCAGGTGATGTTTAACACATCTGTTCCTCCCCCGACTCTCACCCCACCCACACCCCCGTCCAATGGAACTTCATAAATCTAAAAACGTAAATCCTTATTTTTTAAATTATTTTTTACCAATATGATTAATTGAAATATAAAAGTGCAAAGTACAGCGCCTTGAATAACGTAGTGTGGAAAACGACCCAAGAAACTGGTTCCCCGAGACGATGACAAGTAGATGGCAGTGCGATCGACCCCGGTGCTAATTTTGTTAAGAAAGTAATGCGGCTTAGTTAGTTTTTGGAATATATTGTGTAGATTTGTTTCTCTAGAAAGGCGGTAAGTGAATTGATGGAAACAGTTATATTTGTGGAGTGATTTCCAGTCACGAAATGGCATTAATTTACACAGAAAAGTAACAAATACGTTTCATGCGCAACGCAACACGAGCATCAACATATCGCATGTGAGGCTGGACGTCAAACGTTGGATTGTGTACACCAGTAGCGTACGCAGGATTTTATCAAGGGGGGTTATTTCTAAAACTTTCTCCAAATTCACATTACCATTGTTTTATTATACTTTAATTAAATAATAATAATCACAATTAATTAATAATACTTATAATTAATTAATTAGCTGAATTACTACTAATAATACTACTAATACCACTACTACTATTAAGTACTAGAGATCTACATAAATATAGTATTCACAAAAGCAATAGAACAATATCACTTTCTAGTCATTCGATTTCCATCAAATTCTGGGAGCATTTTTTTCTTTGTTACGAAATAATTGTCTGGTCAACGAGGTGAGACATTTTAAGTGTGAAGAAAATCCATAGAAACAAGAAAATATATTAAATTAAATTAAAATAATCAAAGTATGAAACTCATCCAAGGAACTGTGGTGGTCTGGTCGGTAGAGCGTCTGACAACCACGCGGGAGATCCGGGTTCGATTCCCGGAATTGGTTGGAATTTTTCCGGCTTCTTACCCGCATAAATGTCCCCGATAATTTACATCTGGATTGTCTCTCTGTTCTTGCCAACAAAACATTTTACAATAGTTAAGCTTATTGTCGTTTGAATAATTGTCTAGTCAACAAGGTGAGACATTTTAAAGAGAGACATTCAAACATGCTGCGGTAAACAATGGGAAGGCGGACTGGTGACTGTACTTGTCCACCTAGCCTTTTTCTATACATTAGTCACTTACAACGAACCAAGAACTTTCTTTCTCATTGTTCACACAAAAAAATACATGTTCATTGAACACTGGCGTACGTAGAGGGGTGGCTGATGGGGTTACAGCCCCTACCGAAATTGAAAATATCAGAATTTTCAAATAAAAATCCGTTAAGAATTTTAAAAATCAAAATGTGTAAATGCGAAACCTCTTTTAAAGTGAGTCCCGATTACCATTTTTGTCTTTGAATAGAATTTTAATAGACCGAAAAGCTCGAAAAATAAGAGATATTTTATTATGCATCCTGCCCTCCAAAACGAAGGAATGTGCTATCCACATTTACTATTCCAGCCCATCCCGAAAAAAAAATCCTGCGTACGCCAGTGCATTCAACATTGTTCCAACTGAGATACAAAACAAGTTCTCTCTTTTAAATCATAGTTGCCCTCATATTTTGGTGGCCGCGGTGGCTCAGTCGGTAACGCGTCTGACTACCATGCTAAAGGTCCCGGGTTCGATCCCCGGCCAGGAACTTTTCTAACGATGGAAGCCCACCCAGCGTCGGATGACATGGGTACCTGGGGGAAACCCTGGGGGGTAAAGGCGGTCAGGGGCGTGATGCTAATCACATCACCCCCACTCACGACCGGATCAAGAAAGTGTGGGGCATTACCCCCACACCCCCTATACGCCTTCATGGCGTTGTGCTAAGCACAGGGGAGCCCTTTACCTATTTTTACCTCATATTTTATTTTCAAGAATACTTGGTAATTTTCAAGGCTTTCTTTCTGAAAGACGCATGTGTTTGGAATGGTGTGCTTTTCTCCGTGCTGCATGGAAATAATAATTCAAATTATTATTATTATTAGTAGTAGTAGTAGTAGTAATAGTATTGTCCTAGATCTTTGACTGTGGTAAGTTAGTCATTTAATTATTTTTTTTCCACAGCATTTTTCATAACATTTCACAAGCTCAAGGGGGGTTTAAACCCCGTAACCCCCCCTTGCGTACGCCACTGGTGTACACAAGTTATTTTTGTATACTAATAAAATTGAAATAGTTTCATGAAGGAGAAAAAATGTTTCGTGGCGTACATATTATGAAGTCATTTTCCCGAAATGCAGATATTCGAAAGAATTTAATTTCATATTCCATGGAGTTCAAATAGCCAATTAGGATGTACCTTGTCTTGGTTTTTGGTTTGATTTGGTGTTTTAAGTCCTCTTTATGCACAGTAAGGCTAATCGGGACTGGACCTACAGTTTAAAGTGGGATCCGAACCACTATGTGCCTCCACCGGGTATCGAACCCGGGACACCTTGATTACAAGGCGATGACGCTACCACTGCGCCATCGGGGAGGCCCGATGTACCTTGTCATCTCTATCAACAAATTGCTTTACATTCGTGTCGATTGGTAAGTAGAACTTTGGTGTATTTTTACTCGTGACTTGGCTGTAAAATGTCTACCTTGTACTTGATGAAAATAAACTGCAAATTAATTAAATTAATTAATAATAAAATTAATTAATTAATTAATTAAAATAAATGAGTATTGTCTGTGTGAATTTCCATAAAAATAATATTTGTGACAATGACAATATTAATGAACCTTTCAGGATAATGCATACACAATACTAATTCTCGCAGCAATTGTCATGTTACGTGTTACAATCCATACCTATGTTTTCTTCCGTATTGTTAATAAAAAACTCAAGGACAGGTCATGATCGACGGTTCATAATATTCTTTAATATTTTCGCGACTACTGTACCAAATATCATAACAATTTTCTGATACAAATAAATGTTACAAGGAAAAGAATCAGACGTTGCAGCAAAAACCCCATTTACTTCCATTATAAGCAGTCGAACACCAAGCACCGGGGTCAACACCAGCGCCTCTAGCGGATCATTTTCGAGTGGAACCAGCGAGAGACGGCAGAACCATGCCGTTTTCCACACTACGTTATTCTATGCGCTGTAGTGCAAAGATACATTAAAAAGTGTTCAAAATGTAATTACCCAAACAGGGATCGAAGGCAAAGCCTTCTCCACCATACGACATTGCCTTAACCACTCAGCTATTGGCCAACCTTTCTTATCTTTATCTTTTGCAGCCTCCGTTGGTTTAGCACAATAATGCTTACACTTTCATTTAAACTGGAAGGGGTCTCGAAATATTCATGTCTCAAGCACATGGCTTTCAACACCGAATCAAAATGATAGCCTTTATTAAGAAATGTGAATCGCCTGCTCTCTTATTGCCAAAGGACTACCGGCACACTGTACCGTCTGCCAGAGGAAGCAATGTGAAAGTCCCGAATAAACTGTGAATATTCGATCGTGCACAGACGCGAGTCGTTAGTGTATGACATCAGTTCACATCAGTTTGAAGCATGTGTGTCCCGTCCAGAAAATAACCATGAAGGGATGTCTGCGTTTGTCCAGCATGCCCTACGAATGGTCCCGATAGGTTGCAGATCGGTTGAGTGGATTGGCTTCCTTCCAGCAAATCATACCTGCCCGTGCAGATCTCTACCAGGAAAAGCAGTCACTGTGAGCGGGTAACGCCAGGGAGAGAGAGACAGACAGAACAAGTCTAAAATCTTGGCTTATAAAAAACAGAGGTTAAAAATGAAAGGAATTAGTAACGAATACATCTGCTTCAATCAATATTTTGCTTCGACATTAAATAATGTAGCAACCGCTAAATTTAAATTGGCCAGATTACATATTGTAGTTGATATGGACACTATCTAATCTGTGAGAGAAATTATCATAGCTAAAGATATACACAAGTAATCTTACGAGACAAGTGGAAGCATTTTGTTAACTCTTGAAGCGGATTCGATTTTTTGATTCAGAGCAATGATAACAAATAAGTAAGAAATGTATCTTGTATTTCAGTTTCATCTTTGCTAGGAATCGAATGAGAGATGAAGTAAATGTCACGAATTTCTTGCTGACGCTGAAGTGACGGAATTTCCGCGAATGGTCACTCAGGGCACTGG
Organism: Lepisma saccharinum; assembly: GCF_977018435.1. Lineage (NCBI taxonomy): Eukaryota > Metazoa > Arthropoda > Insecta > Zygentoma > Lepismatidae > Lepisma > Lepisma saccharinum. The sequence continues at coordinate 49,045,589 of NC_139243.1, forward strand.
ATTTGACATAAAAATGAGGTATGAATGCGTTGTTGTGTGTTAAGTTTAGAGCGAATCATGATATAATTCAATTTGTGAATTTCTAATTTTCATAACAATTTCGGTGATTTATTTTCTTTCATTTCTAGCTGTGATGATGATGTGATGATGTGATGGGGATGATTTTATCAAGAATTCAAATTGTCGAACCAAATTGTTTCCGAGTGCACTGTGCTGGAAGGAATAAAGAGTCAGTGATAGTGCAGATGAATCTCTCTTGCCCAATGTCAGGTAAAAAATATGTTTGACTATACGGTAGTTGGATTGTAGGTGTTCTGAAATATTGTTAAAGGATAAAGATAGATACCTTTCGGAAATACATTCCTTACAAAACCTGTAGTAAGTGAGCAAGCAGGGTTGGGAAAAAGGTTTACATAGTATTTATAAAATTTTATTTTAATCTCTGACATTATAAAATAAATAATCAAGTGAAAAACGCTTTAATGGATGGGTTGGTCCTCTTATATGAACGAGAGAATATAAATATTTAGAGATCCTTGTTTGGAAGCCTGATGGTAGGAGACCCGTAGAAAGGCCAAGTCGAAGGTATAAAGACGCTGTTGAGATGGATCTGAAGGAAATAGAGAAGAAAAGTCTAAATACATTGTAGAAATGACGACTTTGGAGAGAAAGAGGAGGTTAACGAGTTTGCTGAGTGTTGGATTGTTAGTTAGTGAAAATGGAAAGAAATTTTAAACATTTTCTCACCTGACTATGTGGGATTTAGCTGGGATATCAAGGATTTCCCTCCTCTGGACCCAGATTTCCTTGGCAAGAAGGATAAATTTCCATCCCTAACTAGGATGATTTCAACCTTCCCTCCCACGTCAATGTAATTGTCAAATTTGGAACAAAAAATATTTCCCCAGTGTAAACGTGTTCATGACGTAAGTAAAATACCGTTCCTTCATGTCATATGTACAGTCACAAAAAAAAAGATCATAACCTTGAATTTTGTTTCTCCTAATTTTGCCTGGATATTGCAGTTAGCTTCAGGAATTAATTTTTCCAATTCCTTGAATCAAGCTACGTGGCGTAGTTAGGCAAGCAATATGAATAGTACTTGCCAACCTTATTACTTTCAGAATTTGGACAGCACGAGAGGGTGATGAAGATGATTGACGATCAACAAGAAGTTTAGATGTTCATCAACTGCGAAGTCAGATTTAGGCCTACATTATGAACAACACATAAGGGATGAGGTAATAACATTTATATATCTTGAATGTTTTCTCTCTAATTTGAATTGTTAAGTCCACATTATGAACATATAAGCTAGTCAGGAAAAGACCCAAAGTTTAAAGTGAGATCTGAACTACTGGTCAATTTGCCTCAATAGGGTATTGAACCAGATTCCTCTTCATTACAAGGCGAAAATGTTTTACTAAGCCATCTGCATGACCTTGTATGTTTACTGTCAAACAACATCCATATACGAGTACAATCACGTTGCCGTTTAATCTAAAATAAACCTTGCTTGCTCGTGCTACTCAATGAAAGGTTATAAAAATTGAAGACTGGTCGTTTCACTCAAAAATGACATCTTGATTGTTGGAAGAGAAACACTTTCTTGTTATTTGCTCTGTCAAAACCACTTCCTTTTCTCCATTCCCTTCTTCTGGATAATGGTTTCCTCTACTACCAGTTCTTGGACATTTTCTGCATCGGAACTTGTTTCCATCTTGCAACCTTACATTCTTTTCTGCTGGTATACATTTTGAAGCCAGTAATATCTTATGACTGAGTTCTTATATATTTTTAAGGCCGCCACGAATTTACCAGTTCAATTCAGTGCCAAAATGCACGTACTGTTGACTTCCTGGCTTTAGTTGAAATCCTACGCAATTCTCAGTTTCTATGTCAAAGGTCGACCACTCACATGTTGGTATTGTAAGTTCCAATAACACGAAGTCATCTTCACTTCTTCATGAACGTGACTCTTCGACTGAAACCCATGTCATAATAAAGCAACAGGTACCGCGGTGGCTCAGTCGGTAACGCGTCTGACTAACATGCTCAAGGTCCCGGGTTCGATCCCCGGCCGGATCAATTCCGGGAACTTTTCTAAGGTTGGAAGCGGCCCCGGCGCCCACCCAGCGTCGAATAACATGGGTACCTGGGGGAAACCCTGGGGGGTAAAGGCGGTCAGGGGCGTGATGCTGATCACATCACCCCCACTCATGACCGGATCAAGAAAGTGTGGGGCGTTACCCCCACACCCCCTATACGCCTTCATGGCGTGGTGCTATGCACAGTGGAGCACTTTACCTTTTTTACCGACTTATTGCTTATATATTTGCTAACACACAAAGCTTTATCCTGCTTTTGACAGTACCAAGCAAATTGTTTATCCTCAAAGCAACACTGGTAAGGCACGTATTAAAATATAAGGTTTATATCTATTTCCTCACTATTGAGTAGCCAATGTCAAGATGAGGATGTGGTTTACCAATTAGTGTTAGATCCAATGGTTGACAACCGTAATTTTACATTTGTAGAGAAACCTAGTCATAGTAAAACTATTCCTCTTTATGATTGTGCTCTACTTTATTTATTATCAGTTAATTTCATCCCAAATACATATCCCCTTTTTCTATGGATTTAGTCTTAGTTTTCTCATATTATGAAGATTTTTTTGTGGATTTTTTTGGCGTTCGACGACGTTCAAGTCCAATTTTCACCGCAACTCAGTTTTTTCAACCTCATCCTTTGTACGAATACTACGATCTTACTTGATATAACTTAACCTATTCACTTTTTTACGAAGTTTTACGGACTAAGTTAACCTGCAAGGGTTGTTCTGATTACGTCCTCTTTTTTCTTACTTGATATAACTTAACCAATTCACTTTTTTTACGATCTTTCACGAGTTAGATAACATACGGAGTAGTATGAAACGGTATGAGCTGGAAGCATACTTTGACCTACTTTTAATTTTACGACCTTTTACGTAACCTACAGGGAGACAAAAAATGCACAGTAGAGGCTCTGGCAACAGTTTTTAGGTTATTTTGTACCTCTTGCAAATTTTCACCATGTTTTTTCTTACGCTGACCGCGTCATTTGACCTACTTTTTATTTTTACGATCTTTTACGTGATAAACTAACCTACGTACGCATGTCCTTGCTGATTCGAAGAAAACAAGACTTTTTAACCAAAAGTGTAATCGTTTTCGAGATACGTCCACTTCCGGTCGCCATTTTGAATTTCGGAAATCCGGGACGACTTCGAGACGATGCTAACGCAAAAAAAAAAAAAAAAAAATTGAGCTCTCTGCTCGGAAGTTACGAGCAATGAAAAATAAATTGGCAATTGGTGTTTGGGCCAAACATCCCTCCCTCTTGAACTTAGGACCACCAAGCTTGGTATACGTACTCTACATTACCGAAATCAACATGGGGAGATTTTTCGATTTATTTTTGCCCTATCTATCACCGTTTTCGAGATATTCGCAATTTTAGGTTTTCTAACACTGGACTTTGAAAACTTTCAGAGGGGGCAAAATTTGACCTATGCCAAATTTGGTAGGGGAGGACAGATGATGCTAACGCAAAAAGAACCCATGTCTCTACGATTGTCCTTTCGGAAGTTACGAGCAATCGAACAAAAATAAATTATGGCAGTTGGCCTACGCTTGACCTCAGGTCAGGACCACCAAATTTCGTACACGTAATCTACATAGTCGAGAACAACAGTGGCGTCTGCGGGGGGATTTTTAGAGTTATTTTCGCGATATCTCTTACCGTTTTCGAGATACGTCCACATCCGGTCGCCATTTTTTTAAAAGATTTTATAATTTTAAAAAAAATCAAAAGGTTCGAATTTTGATAGTCGACGACAGAGCCACCTATGAGTAAAACGTTGAAACTCTCGGATGTTGGAATTTTTTCTGTCACCTTTTTTCAGTACGTCAACATTTTTTTCTTTTTTTCTTAGTGAATGGGTTAGGTGACTTTCAACGACGAATGCTTTCTAGCAACACGAACTTAGCTTATGCCGACGTATTTCACTAAAATATGTCTTTAACTATTGTCATTTAGGAACCACCATCTCCTTTTGGTAAATTTGGTTATGGCCAATTTGAAAATTGAGCCAAAAATAACAATAAGGATCTCCATCCACGTATCACTCTACAGAATAATGGGGATCAGAACCAGTCACTTCCACAATTAATCAATGGGTGATGTAACTTATTCATCCTTCATCCTCAATGATGAGAGCACTCGTCATCTCGTCATTAACATGACGAGTTAAACGCTTGGCAGTGCGAAAGGCACAACTAAAACTAAACAGCTTAACAATTAGAAAAGACAATGCTCATTCATTGGGTTTTATGAACCTTCGAACCTGAATCATGGCTGGGTTAGGATAACTACCTGTCTATCTGAAGAGTGATGATAAATTCGAAGAATAAAATAAACTAAGTCCTCTCTAACCTTCGTTGCAGGTTGACCAGGACTCGCCTCACTTTCCCTCAGCTTCTTTCTCTAAGTTCCTCTCTCTCCTCAATCCAAATCAAAAGTCAGTCACTTCTCAGTCTGTCTCACCTCTATATCACCCAGGCCATGGAGACCTTCCTTCATGCCGAATCGTGATTTTTACTACCTCTATTGCAAACAGCTGACTCCATAGGCTGATGGAACTCCCTGAATACACCAGGAAGTTTGCATAGCACAACACTGTGCATTATTTACATATCACAGAGGTTGAGACAACTGAGATAAACAAGTGCCCTGGTCAACATGAAGCATCAGAGAGGCTTGAAATAAAATATAATCTTATGGATTGATACGAATTACACGTGTACGACCTGTTCACATAGCTCTTCCCTACAACTCGAAACTTGACGATAAAACTTCAATTAACCAGGAAATGTTACTCAATCAAAAGCTAAGTAAGGAATATCATAAATACAACAATTGAGCTGCCAGTAGCGTTATCATCACTAAATACATCCAAGTGCTCGTAACTCAAATACGTAAGTCTGATACCTGACGAAAACTAAATTCAATCACTCATACGGAAAATCTTTTTGTTACCTGTGTGACCTGTATTTAAGTGTTCTAGAAAGGATTGTCGGTATAAAGCCATTTCCTAGGGAAGCAAGAAGGAAATTCAGTTATACTACAGCTCAACGCCAGGCTGGGAGTTTGACTAGAATTGTGAAAACAATTGGGGAATTTCTTCAAAGATATTAAAGATGACTATGATTTCGAAAGTCACAAGCAGCTGTGAAGGGATTGGATGTGCTGGCCACGTGTGACCCAATGGAAAAGACGATCGGCAGAAATTGTATATTTAATTGTTTCTGTACCACGGAGTTCTTTTATAAGATTGATATTTAAATTTGTAATTTGTGCTGTGATAATATTTGTGATTATTCATGTTTTTCATTACAGAGGCAAGGCTGAAAAGAAGGAATGTAAGAAGTGAATCACATGAATAGAAGAAACGTTGGGTTTGACTTTGCAATGCCCTTATAACAATCTCGACTGGATGTTAGAAGCAGACCCCCTCACCTAATCGTTAATTACAATTCAAGATGGAAGAGGAATCTACTGCAGAGGAGATCTTGCTGAAATACAGAGAGAAAGGTTTCGAGAAGAATTCTGGACCCGCAATTGCTCAAAAGGGTGCAGAATATCAAATTAAGATAGCAGAATTGTTTGTGACTTTGGCTCTGAAGAAAGAAAACATCCACTACAATTTATCAATGGAAGATAAATCTGCGGGAAAATTCGATGATCTTGTCTTCAAAGTTCTTCACCAGGGACAATACATCTGCTGGTTTCTTCAAGCTAAGCACAGGGAAAATGGTGAAAGGATTACTTTCAAAGATCTTCTGTTTGAGCAGAAGGGAGACTTCTACCTCAGAAAATACTTCAAGTCATTCACAGATATTTGGCAAAGCACAGGATCTAGAGAAGCATCTGTGTCCAGGTATGTCATTTACACTCCAGCACTTCTTGGCTTCGACGACAATCAGACCGATAAGACTTTTTCTTATATAACGTCTGGAAATAATTCTCTCAGATTCAGAAAAGTAACAGAAGAGCACGATCTGCTGGATGCAAGCAGCTACTTCATGTTTGAGTTACTTGCAGATGACTTCATAAGAAGTTACTTAAGGAAGACACCTGGTGCCACTGACGAGAACATAGAGGACTTCTTGCAACATTTGTGGTTTGCTGTGGGACAACCAACAGTTGATGAACTCCAGGATATCCTGTTTAATGAATCTAAGGAGGCAGCTGCACATATTGATCCCCATATTCTTAGGGACAATATCTCTAGGGAAATACGTAAATCGTTCATGGGACGAACATCAAACTCTGAATATTTCACAGAAATTCAAATTGCTAAAGTTATATTACGAATACTCTCAGAAACTTATAATAATTCGTTTCTGTTCGATGTTACATTTTCATCGTGTGATGTGATAGACAAAATAAAGCGAACTGATAAATGTGTTATTCATATTAGCACATGTAACCCAACACTTTGCTGCAGCAAATTAATTAACCATCTAGATGCTTGTCAAGAAAAACTTGTCTTCCTTTTCGCAGAATTTGTAAAAGTGAGAAACATTGTCTTGTCCAGTCTTCCATTAAATGAACTACTAATAATAGTTGTTTGCGACATGCAAGAGAAATCAGAAATGTGGAACGAAATTTTGAAGTCTTTAGTCAAACGTTTTGTGTCCTCCGGAGATAAGACTGATGCATCCAACTATCACAAGGAGACTCACGTAAACAGTTAACAAGGGACAAATACATCAAAATTAATTCTTGAATCATATTCTTCCTTGGATTTCAGTATAGGTAGAATGCCTGACTTACAAAAGAACATATTTTGTCTGGAGGACGACACATATGCCTTTGAGAGTCTCTCCCTTAAAAGCCAGGATTTCATCATGAAGAAGGTAGTAACATTTCAAGGTATCCGTGTAGACTTCAATAAGCTATGCAGCAATGATTCCACGCCTCCGTTTGATTCGTATGACATTGAAACTCTAGTGGCAGAATCAGACATCATCCTAGCTGAAAGTGTTGCTGGTGTGGAGAATAAGCAGAATATATTCATACCAAGGAAGTTGTATGTTAAAAGATTTTTAGAACTGGACAGTCTATATAAGTTAGAAGACGAACTTTTTATTATAGTAACTCCAAATGAGAGAAATAAATCTGATATGTTATATATTTTGAGTAGCTCTCTAAATTTATCAATAACTGAATTGTCAAAGCAAAACCCAAAAATATGTTTAGTGACTACGGAAGAAGCTGATGCAAAGTTTGCCACACTATGTAAACAATGTCCAGATAAGACAATTCACAAACTGAAGGTAAATATATTTTGGTCTGATTTTAGACATGAAATTAGTTTGGAATGGCTCGAGACTCATGGTGCATCGAATGCTCTCTTCAAATACATAAATGACAGTGCAAGTGTAGATATCGAAAGAATTCAACCTATCCCAATTGCCATATTAGCAGCCGAGCCAGGAATGGGGAAGACCACTCTGCTCTCCCACTTAGCAGAGGAAGAAAAGAAGAATCACAGCGACCGATGGGTTGTCAACGTGCGCCTCAAAGACGTTGCCAGCAAACTCCTCAACTTGAATCCAACTGACAGCATTTCTAACATCGCCAAGTACTTGAGTGAGGGTTTCTTGGAAGGACAAAGTTCACTTTCAAAGCACTTGTTCCAATACAGCCTTCAAATGACAGGGAACTTTATTCTCCTGTTGGACGGATACGACGAGATTGGGTCCAAAGAAGAACGGGAGAAGGTGCAAATCGTCTTACAGAAATTGAAGGAGAACTCTCTTGGCCAGGTAATAATAACAACGAGGCTCCACTTCAAGGAGGAATTAGAGTTAGCAGTATCAGCCATTGCTTACCGCTTGAAACCATTAAATGAAACGGAGCAGGAAACGCTTCTGGCAGACACATGGATTAAGAACCTGGGTATTTCTTCGAATGAGGAGAAATCAGAACGCGTCCACGTCTACGCACGGGAGCTCTTGAAGATTTTTTTTTCAGAACGTTGGTGTAGGAATAAAGAGCTTGATAGGGAATCCAGTGTTTGTAACGTTGCTTGCAGAAGTTTATGATAAGAAGTGCTGCACATATTGCTATGAAGACAGCCCTCAAGTTGACTCTGTGGTCGTTACAATTGACAATATCTTAATGCTTTATAGCAGTTTTGAAGAAAAGAAATATGGGACCTTCTGTGCAAATGAACTAAAGGAAGGTGCTTCGATTAACGAGAGTACAAAGAATATAATTGCTGATGATCACATGAATATATGTGTAGAAGTAGCACTTAGAGAGCTGTTCCCACGTACTGGATACCCGTGTGGATGTTGTGTCAGGAGAAAGCCGAAGCTGGTTCAAATACTACAAGAGGATCAAATTCTGAGAATTGGGGTTTTGCAGAAGATAAGCGGAGTGGAGCTATCCTTTACTAACAGAACGTTTGCAGAGTATTTCTTTTATTTCTTTGCAGTATACTATCTCCTACAAATGAGAAAATGTTGTAAGAAATTTGCGAAAGCATTCAAAAGTGGATTTTTCGAAAATAGATTATCTATGGTAAGGCTGTTTCTGGACAGCGCTTTAGCTACAAACAAAATTCATAACGCTGCTCTCACAAATAATGTTGAAACAATTGAGAAAGAGCTAGAAATGGGAACTTCAGTTAACCTACGCGATGCACTGGGAAGAACGCCCTGCCACCTAGCAGCTTCCTATGGAAACGTGGAGGCAGCAAATTTTCTCCTGACAAGGGGATGTAATACACGCATAAAGGACGGTCTTCACAAGTACACACCAGCGGAAGTGGCTGCTAAGACGGGGAAGTGGGAGATATGTTCTGTCATTCTATCTAAGCGACGATATATTGAACTAGGTATAAATGAGAAATGCACACTATTTAGATATCTTTGTGAGATTGGAGCCTCTGGAAGAAATGCTTAATAATCTTAGTTTACGTCCTAATGATGTTTTTCAGTTCCAACAAATGTTTTATTCTAAGGATGAAACAGGACGTATAGGTGTTCAAATTGCTGCTCGTGATGGCCATGTTGAAATAGTCAGAATGCTTTGAGAGAAATGTGCGGAATATTATGTGAACAGTACGGGAGAAGATCTACTCGAAGGTCTTATTGCTATTTCTCATGAGAAGTTACTAAGACAGAAAGCATGTGTCAAGATTTTAATTGAGAAAGCAATAGTAAGTAATAGCTTTCCATACTTCACGGAAGAACTGGATGCTTCCAGGATTTACCATGACGCAAAATTAGCCCTCTCAGTTCTTCTGGACTGTTTTTTGGAATGCGACATTTCGCTTAACGACGTAGTGTGGTCAGCTGTTTTGTATGGTAGTGAATGCGACTTGGAGAAAGTATTCAAAAAAGTTGGTGAAGAGCATGTGGATATTGTTTCCTTCATTTTACAACCTTTTAAATCAAATGAGACACTGTTACAGTTTGCAGCAGCATATGGTAAAATGGATTCTGTTAAGTTCCTACTGAGGAAATTAGAAATTGAAAGAGAAAATATCCTTGATTATATGTTTCCCTCTAATGCCCAACAACTTTCACTTTTACATTACGCTGTTCTGAGGAATCAAATTGAATTGTGTGATTTTTACATTGAAATAGTTAGAGATAAGGGAGCAACATTACGAGAATATATGTCCCAACAAGACCAATTTGGTAGAACTCTTCTGCATTGGGCTGCTTATCACAAAAATATGAAAATGGTGAAATATCTTATTTTGAAAATAAAATATGAACAAATACCTGTTTTCAAAGAAAGTAATCAGCTTTCATTAGAGAGTTTCCATAAATCAAGTAATGAAGTCGAATATTTTGAGATGGTATTTCAGAAAATTATGAAACATGGAAACAACATGTTAGCTTACATATTGCAGAAAGATTCTGCACAAATGAACATATTTCATTTCATGGATGAAGACAATAACATGCATATTTGCAGCAAGGACCATGAAATCAATGGAGTTTGCTGCCTCACATGGATAACGGAAGAGATGAAGAGGGAAATGGTTGGCCTTATTAAAGAAACTATGACAAAATTTAGCGTTGAAAATTTCGTGACTTCTGTCAAAAATAAATGTGTTGATAATAGGAAAAGAGTGACTTTCCTCGGTACTTATGAAAGTTTCTGGACACAAAACGCTCTGGCCTTAGCCATTTCAAAACATGATTTAGAAATATTTAGAGTGCTCACAGAAGAGATTGAGAGAGAAGGAGAAAGACTCATTAATTTTTCAGGAGACAAAGAACATTCGGGAAAGTCATCTCTTATTGAATTGTCATTCAGGACTGGGAGCTTTCAGATACTAGAGTTTATTCTCCAGAAAATGAAACATCGAGGAGGGAGTATACCACAATATAACACAAAGTACATTAAACGTAATAAATATATTCTCCAAACATTTCTAGAGTGTTTGATTAATGAGAATATTTCATCCTCGCAGTTGGAGACAGATGTCATGATGTGTCGCAAAGAAGATTCTCAACTTGAGTATTTTCTGCATGGCATTGCAAAGTTCTGCTTTATAACTGTTCTGAGAGTCTATTTTGGAAAAATACGCCATAGTGGCGAGAGCCTTGAGTATGTTATTACACGGAGAGACAAGGAGGGTAAGACTAGTATTCAGTGTGCAGCTGAGAGAGGGAGGAAGGAAGTCGTTGAGTATCTTCTTGAAGGAGTGGAAGAGGAATGTGGAGACTGCAGTCACTGCTTCTATCCGAACGAGAAAGGATGGACGCTGTTGCATTCAGCTGCTGTGAGTGGACATACGTGTTTAGTAGTGTTTATCCTTCACATGATCAGGGAATTTAAGTTCAATACCTTTGCTTACATTCTCCAAAAAACAACTAGTGGACAGAGTGCTATTCACTGTGCTTCATCCAATGGCCATGTAGAAGTTGTGAAGCTCTTACTCACTGTCATAGAAATGAAAAGTGGTGTTCTTCTAACAAATATTCTTTCCAAGCAAGAATACAGGAACACTCTGTTGTGTGATGCAGCATCTCATGGTGACGTCGACCTTCTGGATTTTGTAGTAAAGAAATGTACAAGAAAGCTACATAAAAGAAGCATACTTAAAAGTGGGGGTCAGATAAAGAAGAACAATATACTCAGAAAGTTGAGTAGAATGTTCAGGTTAGTCTTTCGGAACTGCAAAAGGTCAACGTTTTTCTGCGCCATCAGTCATGACAATATGCAAGTACTGCAATATTTGTTTGAGAACGTTGGAAGGAAAAGGGACAAAATTATTTTTCTGAAGAATCTCATAAGTTGCTTCCATGGCACCAACACAAGATCACCTTTCCACTATGCATACATTCACGAAGCATGGAAATGTCTCTCCTACTTGATCCAACTAGTCATAAACAGGGTGAAATATTTAAAAAACTTCCTCTACAGCAGAGACCAATATGGTAAGACTCTCTTGCATTATTCCATCTCAAGTGGCAACACAAGAGTGTCAACATTGTTGATGCAGACGATGAGTGAAAATGAGGGAGAAATCATCTTCCACTGGAGTTTGTGGAGATACATGACATTGGACGAATTTCTCCAAAGCCTTTTGAAGAAAAGAAATACCGAATTGTTTCTATTTGTCCTTCGTCTAATCGAAAAAGAAAAAGGCAGCATCCTCTCTTTATTTCCTGAACGATTTGGCACAGTGAAGTCCTTTATTTACTATTTGGCAAAGCATGTAGACGGGGAAATGTTGGATTTGATTTTAAAAGACATAGAGAAAGAAGGTGGAAACATCTTCCACTATCTATCCACGCCCTACGAAGAAGGGAACCGACTCTTAGAGGAAGCCGTGTTTTGTGAAAACTACTCGTCAACGGACTATTTGATAGGTGTGATAAAAGAGAGAGGACGAGATATCAATGACTATTTTTGTAAGGAAGAATTCATTAGAAGAATAACGCAAAATGCAAGATATAAAGCTGAAAACAAGAAACAAGAATATTTTTGCGACTTAGAATTGTTAAATGATTACCTTGGGAAATCTCACGCCAATGCAGTAAGAAATGGTATGACTGATGTAGCTAACCTACTCTCACAAGTGACAGAAAGAGTAAACCAAAACTTTCTGAACTACGTACCTCCAATTATAAATGTAGATAAAAAAATTGGTCTTGCAATGAAGATTGGGAACATTGAGATGTTGGATTTCTTTCTCAGCAAAAGAGGAGGCTTAAGCATTGCATTAGAGTACGCATCCTTAGAAGTGGAAGGAAGAAATGACTTTCACTTCGCAGCAATGTCTGGTCACAAGAATGTCATGGAATGCCTGTTTAGGAAGGTTAAAGACGAATGTGGTGGACGTTGCAGTCTTATAAGTCTCATTAGCACAAAAAATATATTTGGACGAACTCCATTCTATTATGTTGTCGAAGGTGGGCATTTAGAACTTGTTAAATTTCTGCTGGAGACTATAAGAGAGGAAACCCTTTCGTATAAGCATACGACGCAGAACTAATTGAATTCAGTAGTAAGAGCTGATATAACTACACTGTCCGCACGTGTTCTATTTTATACCATCTCTGTTCTGTGCGTACAGGAAATGTTTTACTGGCTACAAGAGAGGCACGAAAAGACAGGGAGATTCCTGTTACCTCTCCTCATAAAAACCCGTGTGTCTCTGCCATTGATGATTTTATCCATGCATAACTATACAACAGTGCAACAAATTTATTGTCTAAATATCTCCATTGAATTTTAAAGTTGAAACATATTTCTGAATCTTAAATTGTTACGTGTTTTCCAGTTAAATCAACAGCTGTCAACATATCCAAGTTTTGGTAAACCGACAACCCAACCGATTACCAAACAGACACGAATAACGATATTTAAGATTCCTTTTTTTGTCTAGAACTGGGCAGGTCTCTTTGTAAATGCAACCATTTGTATTCTCATTTTGTTCTAGTGTATGCAGGGCGGGTGATGGGGTGAGTGGGAAAGACAGGAGCAGGTCTCTCTTGAAATGTAACCATTAGTTCACTAATATAATCACATTTCATTTCTTGAAAGTCACAAGTGTTTCATAATCAATATTGATGTCAAAATGAAATATGTCTGGTGTCAAAACGCGTCAATTTACATTCTTACTCCTCTTTGTTAAACTATATTTATGATGCAAAGATTATTCTTCCTAACTGTAACGAAATAATTTTTATTTATTTCCTGCAAGAAGACAACTTGGGTTGAGGTTTTTTCCAACTGAAGATCTTAATGTTAAGAATTATTCTGCAACACCAATCCCTGAAGAAACATTATTGGTTCCTTCAATTTCGAGACACATTTCATGCAACATTCGTCAAGAACAAATTTTATGATGGATCTGTGAACATCAGGGAAAAATGATAATGATAGGTAAAGTTTCCTTAGGAAACAACCAGAAAATTGAAGGAGATCTCTCATACAAAGACGAGACCTAGTTGAGTTAAGACTGCTTACTCTATCCCCCATCCGGAGGATTTTTCTTACAGAAACTCCTACAGTATGAACGAACTTTTAATAGATGGTGAGTCTTTGACTGATCTTGAAGACATTCCATTTCTTTATATTGGTGCTATAGTATGTTTGTTACATTTCGCAAGAAGTATCTCTCTGTTTTAGCAGATATAAATGATGATTGATGACCATTTGAATATCACGAGCAGCGATCTTTTATATTTGTGTTTGGCGGCGATTGATGTTCTACATCACGTGTAGCCTTGAATATATATCATACTGGCGACATTCTGAGTGCTAAAAGGTTTGATACAGAGTTAAGCAAGAATACGTGTAGTAATATCAATTCGAACTTGCTCCATTTTGGTTTTCAACCATCTGTGAGTTCAAAGAAATATAGTTTCATGATATTGGTACTCTTGTGGTTACATTTGAAAATAGATCGACTGCTGTTAACATTTTCCCATTTACCTCTCCGTCACACTTCTATTCAGCGCCATTTTCATGTAACGTCAAAGATCAAGAAAATGTTAATGTATTTTTGGTTATGTTTTAAAAAACTAGGACGTAAATGACATGATTAGATTTAATGTTCCTCTTATGTTTGCTATTGCTCTATGAACTTGTATTTTGTGAAAATTGTATGTTTTAATAGTATCAGAATCTTCTAGTAGAGATGGTATAAATACTTGATGTTAGGAGAAACTTCACATTTGATTCATATCAAATAACATGTATACAGGGTGTTTCTAAAGGTCGTTTACACGCTTGGGAGGCGATTCCTCACACGAAAACAAGCAAAAAGTGTGAGTTCCATTTTTACGACTGAGGCTTCGTTTCCGAGATAGGAGCCTCGCAAAAGGTGACAAAGTGAACGTCACACCTAACTGGGACGAATACTATCACAGATAGAGAGGTGGTTCCAAGGGAATCATAAAGAAATCGTATGTGCTCAGTCCGGAAGTCACTATGAAAAGTTCACTGCACGCATGCGCAATGGAGTCCTCAAAGAAATTGGGGATTTCCAGCAAGAACAATGCGTGGAAAGGGTATGCAACGCAGCAAGAAGGACCGTGACAATGAGAAATGCGTTAAAGACAACACATCCCCATCTCAAACATCAAAATATGAGCACGGAACACAAGATCCGAAAAGATGAGCACGCTTGCATACCCCAGTTACACACGAGTAATGAACGAATCATGTCATGTGGCATACGAGAGACACATTACTCCACCAGGAGGAAGGAAAGAAAAACACAATATCAGATGATTGCGACAACGTATATTTTTACACGCGACAACTACGTAATATCCCCCATCCCCCTCCCCACACACACAACAAACAACAAATGTTACAATGTCTTACGTACAGACAGTGCGTGTCACTGTACACCAACAGAAGATGTCACTTTCACCACACAAAGGAAGTGGGGAGCAATACCAAGAGTGTTCGCACGCGATCACTGTGACGTAAAAGAGACAAGTTTTGGAAGCGCTTCGCAGGCAAGTCTGGCTGTCGTAGTCTACGTTTGACCTTCATGACTGCTGTACCCGCGAGAGGAGCTCGAAGGGTTGGTTCTCTCCGGCAGTCGTTCCACTCGTGTTGAAGGTGCTGGGATATGGTCAGCAGTTCGCTCTAGGTTGTCATACGCATTGAAGAGTACTAGTATGTTGTATTGAAAGAAGTTGACGTGGTGGAGTTTTCAAGTCAAGTATCGCAACAATTGGTCTGTGGTGTTCGTACGGTGATACGGCCAATTTGTTCAGTCTGTCAGTGTTAAACAAAAACAATACTTTGCAGTTCCAGCTCTCTATTACACAGATAGCTTTCCAGCTCTCTATTACACAGATAGCTGCGTATACCACGCAGCAGCTAGCAGACATGCATCTCATGTATGGGGAGGTACGTGGTAATATCCGGGAGGCAAGGCGTCTTTATGGAGAATGCTTTCCACATAGACGTTTACCGTCTCACGCCTTCTTTCAGGTAGTGGACAGTCGACTGCGTGAAACAAGGTCAGTGTTACCACCGCGGCAAGAAATTGGAAGACCCCGAAGTGTACGCACACATCAGTTTGCAGAAGATGTGTTAACAGCGGTTGCAGAACATCCTGGCACCAGTACGCGCGTGCTCGCTCGGGCACGAAACACGTATCATGTGAATGTTTGGCGAGTGTTGTCAGAGGAAGGAATGCACCCTTTTAAACTGCAGAAAGTACAAGAACTGTTACCTCGTGACTTTCGCCCTCGTATGGAGTTTTGCCATTGGTTGTTGCATCAGCTGGACACTAACCCTCACTTCGGGGCAAAGGTATTGTGGACAGATGAAGCCATATTCACCAGGATGGATGTCTTCATTAGTAGAAACAGTCATGTCTGGGACTTTGACAACCCACATGCCCTTTTTGTTGCCCATCACCAGCACAGGTTTTCAGTGTATGTGTGGTGCGGGATAGTACATGATCATTTAATTGGACCATACATTCTCCCTGTTCACCTGAATGGTCCCACGTATCATGCATTTCTTAGAGAGGTTCTGCCTGAACTGTTTGAGACCGTACCTTTGGCACTGCGGCAAGAAATGTGTTACCAACATGATGGGGCACCAGCTCATTTCGATCGTAATGTACGACATTCCCTGCATGATGTGTTTCGCAATAGGTTCATTGGTAGGGATGAGCCTGTGCTTTGGCCACCGAGGTCGCCAGATCTCAACCCTCTCGATTTTTTTCTTCTGGGGAGAAATGAAAACCCTCGTACACGACACACCTGTCACATCAGCTGAGGACCTCGTTGCTCGCATCAACGTCACCGCCGCGACGGTAGCAGATACACCTGGCTTGTTTGCTCGTACTCGACAATCCTTGATTCGTCGCTGTCATCTCTGCGTAGAAGTTATAATCCTCTACGTCTCTTGTTTCCCCTTTAATACCAAAGAAGTGAGACGAGGATTGTCTTATCGGCGCAGTGGAATGTAATGATCATATATTAGGTACTTAAAGTATTCAGTTTAAACTTAATATTCTTTAACACATATTCTTTATTACAAAAAATAGTATTACTTATACTTTCCAAATTTAGTAAACTCAACAGAAATTTCTATGGATTATATCCCCGTTAAACTAGTACAGTTCGTCCCATTAGATTGTCACCAGTCAGTAACGGCTACACGAGTCAGAGCCAACCGCAGTCCCGCCCAAAACCCCCACAGCCAACATGACCCGGAGCAATCCACCTAAAAAAATTAAAACAAAAACAAATTCCTTTTCTTGCTCTTTTAAGAACGCAAAATAACTCCCTTAACTTTAGGTAAATTACACCCGGCCATGCAGGCCTCTAAAGGGTGATAGACTGTAATGCAATATACTCAGCCTGTCCAGCCAGTGTCCAGTACGTCAGAAGTCTCTCGTAGTCGGCAAGGATCTGCCACGCTAAACTTCTCGCTCGACCAGCGCAGAAGCACAGCCAATGGCAGAACCTTCCAGAGTCACCTGTTTGTTTAGTCTCCATACGTCATTCATGATTAATATTACACTATGGGCTTACAAAGTGAACGGCAGACATTTTGAAAACCGTCTGTGATTATCGTCCTCAGAAAATCCCAGTGAGAACACTCTTGGTATTGCACCCCACCCCCTTTGTGTGGTGAAAGTTACATCTTCAGTTGGTGTACTGTGACCCGCACTGTCTGTGCGTAATACATTGTAGCATTTGTTGTTTGTTGAGTGTGTGTGTGGGGGGCATATTACGTAGTTGTCGCGTGTAAAAATATACGTTGTCGCAATCATCTGATATTGTGTTTTTCTTTCCCTCCTCCTGGTGGAGTAATGTGTCTCTCGTATGCCACATGACATGATTCATTCATTACTCGTGTGTAACTGGGGTATGCAACCGTGCTCAACTTTTCGGATTTTGTGTTCCGTGCTCATGTTTTGATGTTTGAGGTCGGGATGTGTTGTCTTTCATTTCTCATTGTCACGGTCCTTCTTGCTGCGTTACATACCCTTTCCATGCATTGTTCTGCTGGAAATCCCCAATTCCTTTGAGAACTCCATTGCGCATGCGTGCAGTGAACTTTTCATAGTGACTTCCGGACTGAGCACATACGATTCCTTGATGATTCCCTTGGAACCACCTCTCTATCTGTGATAGTATTCGTCCCAGTTAGGTGTGACGTTCACTTTGTCACCTTTTGCGAGGCTCCTACCTCGGAAACGAAGCCTCAGTCGTAAAAATGGATCTTGCACTTTTTGCTTGTTTTCGTGTGAGGAATCACCTCCCAAGCGTTGTAAACGACCTTTAGAAACACCCTGTATATTTGTTCACATCTGTATTTTGTAGCGTCGCTTTTCTGTCACTTTCTGCTCATCCTTACGATGATAATGAGTAATAATTAGTTGAAATTGATGACGTCACAATAAATTGCCACATCGGGACTCGAACCAGGGAGTTCGCTTTCCGTGGCGGGATGTAAAGTCGACAACTTACCGCTGTCAGGTACCAAGTTGTGTGTATATGCATGAATGTGTATGTAAATACACCCATATGTGGTATATAAACATTATGTCAGTGTATATATTACTGTATTACAGTCAGCTTCCATGGAAAAGTGGTCAATGTGAAATGCTGTTAAGTTAGAGGTCCTTGATTCAAACCCTGTTTGCCCCACTATCAATTTCATCGGTTAGTTATTCACCCTCGTCGTCGTGATAAACACAATTGGTAGAAGGGGACGTCAAAAAGAAGAGAAGAAGTGTACATTCAGGTTTTGGAATTTTTCACATGATTCTGTAAATCTCTGAAGTGCGAAAATTAGATAATTGTAACTTTTCATTTTTACATTTAAATATAAATATTTTAGTGAATTTATTTGTGCGAGCAGTTGGCTGTACGCACTACATGGTGATTCACATTGGATATTCATTTGAAACATGTATGAATAGTATAATATTTTAGTGTATTCAATATGAATGTTGTTTTTTGCAGTTGCAAAACTGTGCATATTATATCTAAAGCAAAATGTGTTATTTCATTATTTATATATTCTATATGATTGAGGAAGTGTAGTTATCTTTTAAAGGTTACAAATTCGTGTCTGTATATATGTGTGTGTGTGTGTATATATGCGTGTATGTGTGTGTGTGTGGACGTATATATTTGTGAATTTGTATGTAATTAGTTATGTATGTATTATGTATGTATGTATTAATTTGTATTCTTGTTATCAAGCGTTGATTTCCTGTTACTCTTAATCGCGACGATGAGGATGAGAGAGATCAGATAAAATTGATGAAGGAACACTTACAAAGAGCTTCCACGCTCTGACAGGGACTCTACTAGGTAACTTCGGTGGCGTTATGAGAGTCGACCACTGAACGCACTTGACTAACTAGCCAGCGTATGTCTAATTATGTGTAGCCAGAGGTAACAGGTTTGAAACCTAAGATGGTGGCACTACCATCCATTTCGCAGGTACATTATTTCTTCTCGTCGTCGAGATTGACACAGAAGGTCGAAAAGGACGTAAATTAATACAACTTGAAATAACCTATGTGTTTATGACTTTAAGGTTTTGCTAATCACGAGCACTACGAGGCAAGTTTCCAATGCACCGGAGCTTCTTCCTTATTATGCTTTGCATATATTATGTATTGATAATAAGAAATTAACTTTGAAATTTGTAACAAAAGGTTCTGTCATTCCCTGAAATGGTAAAGTTAGTTACATTGTAAGTGTATATTATTTACGTTTATAATGTTCATGTAGATGTTGTAAATTTGTAATTATGAAATGTGAATATTGTATTTAAATCTAGATTTAATATTGCGCTCTTTGTATAAAGTGTATTATTTCATCCTGTGAGGAAATATAATTTTTGAAATAATGCAAACAAGTAAGTGCAATACATTTGTGTGTATAAGTAGATATCCCATGAGAGGGTATGTTATTCAGTTTAATCAACTTTATGTAATTGTGTAATTTATACACCTGAAACTATTTGCGTTTTTTATGTGAGCGCATAAAACATGTACATTATGTAAATAAAACCTGTATTACTGTAAAGTGTCACTCCTTTACCATAAGTAAATTTACGAGCTTCAATTTCTCACTCAAAGGAGGATTAACAATTTGGAATTTGCAATTTGTCACACAAATTCCTAGACTGTGAAAATTTTAAAAATATAACTGTACATTATTTACATATCGTATCAATCCCTAAGATTGTATGTTTATTTTTATTAAAGTCTCTCTGAACGCTTCATGTTGACCAGGGCATTCACTTGTTTTTCTCAGCTGTCTCAAGCCTCTTAGGGATGTTTACAATGCATTGTGTTGTGCCATGCAAACCTCCTGAGCATTCAGGAAACAGGTAATACTTCTGGTTATGGTGTCAGCGGTTTGCATGGTAGCAATTATGATAATAAACACGATTCGGCGATTCGGCATCGAGGAAGAGCTCGATGGCCAGGGAATATAGAGGTGAGACAAGCTGGGAGGTGACTGACTTGGGAGATTGAGTGGAGAGAGAGAAGGTGGTCAGCAAGTCAGTAGGTGAGGAGTAGAACAACGCCCTGGTCGACAAATAGGAGAGAAGCTTACAGAGGACTTCGCTATTTTCATTCAGCTAAAGACTTTAGATAGACAGGTAATTATCCTGCACCCAGCCATGATACAGGTTCAACGGTTCACAAAATCCAACGAGTGACCATTGTCTTTTCAGTAGTTCAATTCCTTTGTGTAATTTGTACCTTTCGCATGCCAAGCAATAACTCGTCATGTCAATGACGAGTGGTCTCATCAAGAGGATGAATGATGAGTAGTTTACATCACCCCATCAATTAACTGGTTCAGATCCCTTCATTCTATAGAATGACACGTGGTGGAGATTAGCGGGCCTTTTCATTTTTTTTAGAAATGAAAAGAAATTGTTAACTGGTTTAAAATTCAACCCCACCCCAAATTTTGTTACTTGGTTTTAAATTCAAACCCACCCTAAAATTTTGCTCATTTGTTTAGTTTTTCTTGGTATGTCCTTGCCAAAATTAATTTTGAAAATACATAGGGCTTAAAACTTTTTGCATTAATGGGGGGAGAAGAATTTATATATGCCATGATAGATGTTTAGTCTAACATGAGGATGAATTTGATTAAATTCATCGACTTCAAGTTTGGGTCGGTAATCAGCGAAATGTAGAATGCGGAGGAACCTGCGCCCTAGCTCCGTCGCGGTTACCCGCGTCGGGCTGGCGCTTTGGTATCAGGAGCATCCGGCATTCCGCGTGGCGGAAGATTCGAGGTCGGATTTTAGGGAGGCCCATTTCATAAAAAATGTGGCCAGCCCAGGGACGTCCGTGGACGATTCCCTATCAATCTGCTCCTGGTAGCTCTGTGGTTCACTCACGAACCCGGTACCATGGTTACGACAAATTCCCACCTGGGAAATTTTTACCATCCAGAATTTTAAATAAGGAATAAGGGAAAGGCATTTAGATTTGAAGATTTCTTGCATTGACAGTGATTTTAGAAATATTTTTTTTACATAATCTTTGAATACGAAAATTATTACAACGTTGGTTATGAGGATGCAGTAAGCTACAATGAACAGTAAACAATTTTATCCTTAATATTTTAATTAATTAACAACGTGGATTAAAAGTGGATTTTAAAGTTATTTATGAATGAGGAAAATAAATTAGTGCCACCGAGTCAGAGTCAATCAGCACTATGGTGCATTTTAACGAGTCATGGCACAGAGTAGGCTTGTTTGAGTCAATATTTTGTTATTGTTATTATTATTAATTGAAATTCCTTAAAAGTTTAATTTAAATTTGGTTTAAAACTGACCGTAACTTGTAAAGGATTTAGAATGCTTGAACTATGACTGCTAAGACTTTTGCAACGAGGATATTACATTTTATACATATATAGTTTTGGGAACAAATAAGGCCCCGAGCACCACTCATTTATATTCTTAATGACTGAAGTCTCCTAGCACCTCATGAAGGGAGCTTAGATTAAGGAGATAGTCAAGTTTATACGAGATAGTCACTTGCCTTATGTTACCTTAACTTACGCATACATTGCCTGAAAATTTTAATTCATGTTAATATGAAAAGAAACAAAACGCCAATTATATTCCTCGACACGCATGTACAATGTTCGTACCGTGATTTAGGGTATAAACCGCCCGATTAATTAAAAGTTCTAGTTGAGAAGTAATAGATGTATAAATAGGCTGCAGTGACGAGAGATGTCCGTACATAGGTAAGCAGTAGTGACGAGAATGAATCCGTACACATATATACATATACTTATATGCTTTAAGCAAAGTTAGGCACAGCCAACTTATTTTGAATAACTAGAAGAGAATTAGGAGAGCATCACACGGCGTGGACGTTTCTCACATATCAACGAGATTTTTTTTGTTAGTATATATTTATATTTTTTTTCCCCTGTCCGAAACACAGTTTCGTTTGACAGTTGAATATTTATCCTTAGCACGTTGTAGCTTCGAATGTTAAAAACTTTAAAATGCAGATTATTTTGAAATCTTAAATATAAATATTGCACGTTTGCTCCAAGTTACGGCATTTATTAAAGTGAAACAGGTCTAATATATTAAATCCACTCGCGTGACATAATAATAATTTATAATAAAATAGCACTAATAATATTAACAATTAAAAGCAGACTTATTATTTAATAATGTGCTTTACGCACAAAAGTTTTTTGCAGTATGTAATAATACTAGCTCAGCGAATACATCATTATAATTTTTATAGTTACTCCTCAGAAGAAGATATATAATTACATTAGCAAAGTTTATTTTAAGCGCCAGTTATGAGGATATTTATATTATATGAATATGTAGACGTCGACGTCAAGATTTTTGCGCCTCAATTACAAGTATTTTCCTTCGGATATTGGATAGCTACCGATAATCCTGGAAATCCATTCTGCCATCGCAGAATGATTATGATTAAACCACAACGGTTTTAGTATAAAGCTTTGCCACAATAATATGCTAAGAATATTTTAGAATGAGTAGAGAGAATTAAAGATTCTTCAAGTTTTAGTGATGTTAGTATTTTAATGCATTTAAAGATCGCATAAATAATAATTATTATTTTATTTCAGGTAGTCAGGAGTAAATCAGTTTCAATTTTTTTCCTTACCTTGTACCTCAGTACGGTTCAATTGATTTCAAGTATTTAAAAAGTAAAAATACCACCTGAACTTAAATAAGAGAAGTTTGCAGTAAAATTTAAAATAAGATAAGTTAAACAGTGCTAATAAATTTAAAGGATAAATAAATTATATTAAATAAATAAATTACGCAGATAAATTGAGCCTAGAGTCAGAGATAATTAAAAGTTGAGTTATAATATTTATTAATTAAACTAGGCAGGCTTAAAGTACGTGTTAGCTTTGAAGAACTGTTTGTTTTGATTGCCTAAGCAACATGAAAATCAGTGTGATTTTAGTTATTTTAAACGGATTTCTTCCACACGTAAAAGCTTCTAATTTTATTTATCTGTTGAACAAGTCCTTTGTACAAGGCATCTTCCGTAAAACAGTTATCAGAAAAATAATTTCGAACATATTTATATCAAAATATATCGTCACTACGATCCAGTGAATTCTTTGTGTTCGGCGAGAATGGACGATAATTTCTATGTTTACCTTCCGTCATCTGCATCGGAGAAATATTTTCCGAGCAACACGCTGACCCATTTCACCGTAAAACTTGCAAAACGGATCGATCTGTCTCCAGAATTGTGGGAAGTCGGATTAGCAGAACTGCATTATTTAACTCTATACGACAATGTTTTGGAAACAGATTCTGGAGCGGTAACCTTTCCTGTTCGGACGTATGCGAGTGCTGAGGACCTGATTTCTTCCATCGAAGAATCCCTCCCGAACGACCTGGAAATAAGGAGAACCGTTCTCGAGAAATTCTGGCATTTTTTATTGGAACCGCAATGGGACTCGTCGGGATCTTCTGTTTCTACAGATAATACGCTCTATATTAACGAACAGCCATTCTATTTTCCTGCAGCAACATACACAATAGAGGATCTGCTTCATTTCCTGAAAACAAACCCTGCTAACGTCGCTGTTCCTACTCATCTCAGGTTTTTCTTTAAAGAGGCTGTGTACAAACATCTGTCCGTGATAGGGGTTCCAAAGCCTGAATCTAACGATGCTCCAACAAATACTGTTACACCCATAGACGAGACTGATGACTATGCTAAATTTCGATATGACATATTGAAATCTATTTATTCTACGCACGCTGTGTCCAACAACGTCGTGGATAAAAAACCCTACATATTCATTTACTCAGATCTAGTGAAACCGCAATTGATCGGAGGAGAAATGCTACGTCTTCTACGTTTTACTCGAAAACTGTATTCGGAAACAGATTCATCTTGCACAGTACCCGTAGCCCATCATACTTTCAATCCGATTCATTACGTTTCTCTGGATAAAGGTTCTTTCGAAACAATAGAAATTGCGATGTACGATAGAAAAGGAGATCTCCTGCCTTTGAGGAACGGCTCCGTACCCACAATTGCTGTTTTACATTTTCGTAGAAAAGCAAAGTCCTTTTAAAAAACAGCAGGCCTTTATTTTTATCAGTCTATGCCGAAAAGCGAATGAATCACCATGAATTCGCAGACCGAATATTACAGTAATCAAATCCGTGGGGGAATTGGACCCATCTACCGTTCAACTAGAATTCAAAAAGGGAGAGGATTGGGCTCACTTTTCGCAGGACTCTTTAGAATGGTGAAACCTCTACTCTGGAGCGTTGCAAAAGCGATCGAGAAAGAAGCTTTAAAAACAGGCGCTAACATTATCACCGACATTGCAACAAGCCAACAGACACCGAGAACTATCGTTCGTCAACGTGTACGTGAAGCGGGTCAAAATCTTCAAAGTAAAGCACAACGCAAAATCGACTCTCTGGTAGGTTCCGGTATAAGAACAAAACCTGCAACAAAAATTGCTCAGTCGATGTTAAAACGTTCAGCCACCCGTATTAGAACATCTACGATCCGTAAAAAAAGCGCATCCAAAAAGCGGAGAAAAACATCCACAAAATCTAGGACAACACGCAAAAGGAAAATTAAACAGAAGGCGGTAGGAAAATATATTTTTGGATAATAATGGAGAATAACACTTGCATGATCTCGCAGTTCGATCTTTTCAGTAAAAAACCTATTCAGCAAAATGTCGAAAAAACATACACGGTCGCCTACAAGCCTATCGCTTCCATCGATAATCAGAACATACTTCAGTTTGCCAGTCCGCCGGCAGGAACAGATTTTCTGGATCTTTCATCTGCCTATCTTCGTCTGCTAACGCAGATGGTCAATCAAGATGGGTCTCCCATGAGTGCTTCCGAACCTTCCAACGCCCTCACAAAAAACTGCGGGGTCGTAAATTATCCTCTCCACTCACTTTTTTCACAAGTTACAGTGGCTCTCAACGGTATCGCTGTAACAGTTGCCGATAACAATTACGCATATAAATCAATCTTCGAAGCAGAAATCAATTACGGCAGCGATGCTGCGAACACGCATCTCACAAATGCCTTGTGGTATTTTGACACACCTGGACATCAAGATCAAATCACAGCCGACAACAAAGGTTTTACCGCCAGAAAAGACTTTTTCCAGCACGTTCCGACAACCGGAAATCCTACGGAAGTGTCTGCAGTAGTCGAACTTATGGGAAAACTGCACATAGATTTTTTCCACCAGCCTAAATACCTGATCAACGGTGTTGAAGTACGTATCGATCTAGCCAGGTCACGTGATGCTTTTTACATCTGGGGAGATCAGACTTCACCAACCACCAGAATAAAAATTTTAAAGGCTGTTCTCGAAATAAATCACATCATTCCTACTCCTACCACCAGTTTGGCCATAGACAGAGCACTCTCTTACGCTCCTGCCCATTATCCGTTCACCAGAAGCGTCATCAAAGCTTATTCTTACGTTGCCGGAACGCATCAGATTTCGATCGATAATGCTTTTCAAGGTCCTTTTCCGAATGTTGTTCTTTTTGCTATGGTATCCACCGCCAGCTTTCTCGGAGACAGTAAGAAAAATCCGTTCGACTTTAGAAGTTTTAACCTATCTTCTTTCCATCTTGTGAAAAATGGAGAACTCGTACCTTACGAACCCTTGCGGGTCACCACAGGAGGAAACGGTGGATTGATAACACGTGCCTATCAAACTCTATTTTCCGGTACAGACATTCACCACGCCAATTACGGACACCAGATTACAAGGAAAATGTTCGCGTACGGTTCCTTTTTCCTGATTTTCGACGTAACGCCTGACTCTTCAGGAAACGACACGCACACCAGTCTCCAGGAACAAGGTATCATCGGAGCCGAGATGCAATTTTCTCCCCAGCTGTCGGAAAATATAACATGCCTTCTGTATGCTGAATTCGAATGTGCAGTAGATATAACAAAAGACAGAGGTGTTATCCTCCATCAGTGAGACCGAATTGTCTATAAATATGTGTGCTCGTGTTTCTGGCTCGCAGTGTTATTGAGACAGTTCTGATGTAGACATTATACTACCTGTGATGGAAAAACCAGCCGAACGGAAAACCCGTGATATTACTCATAAAAGTGTTTCTTCGAAAGTGACAACTTCCAAACCTGTTGACACACGTTTTCTTCCACGACTGCCGGACGCCAGATTTTACCCCGGAATCATAGAAATGACCAAAGACAGAGATATTATTATAAACATATGAAAACATATGTAACGTGAGATGGGACAACTCATCGGACTGATAACCTGTGATGATATTTATAATAGTGATTCTTTGGAAGTACTGTCCGCCAAACCTGTTGACACGCAACCGTCCCCCCAAATATTAGAAGAATATCATCTTACTCTCATTTTACGTTTTCAAAAACATAGGCAACATGAACACGTCACAGATCAGGGAGACTCTATCTCGAAACTGTTCCACCAAGAACATTTTCTACGGTGTTTGCTCGAGAGATCTTCTACCTCGGACGTTTCCTACCCCTGCCTTGGTAATCGCAAACACTGACACTTCCAACTTCCAGGGTACACACTGGGTGGCCTTCTATTTTGGCAAAAATAATATTGCTGAATATTTCGATTCATACGGATTTCATCCTTTCTATCCAGAATTCGTAACTTTCCTGAATCGTCATTCCTCGGTCTGGACTTACAACAACATTCCTTTACAGGGGGTATTGACCACAACGTGCGGACATTACTGTTGCGTGTATGCTTATTACAAAGCGCGCCATGTTACGATCAAGGATTTCATTCAAGCATTTCCACCCGGTGTCAGTAAAGATGGATATATCCTACACCGTTTTCGTCAGATCTTCAAATGTTTACCCCATTCCAAGTGGCCGAGAGGGGATCAATCGTGTTGCTCCATCCACGCGATCCGGTGTCGTGTTATGAAAAAAGCTATATAAATGTGTGCTGCTGTATCTTTCTCACAGTGCCGTCGAGACAGCTCTAGTGAAAACATCATGGAGCCTACTAAGGATTCTACAATGGAAAAACATGATAAACTAGTGAAACGTATGACCTATCAGGATGTTGCTTCCAAACGTAAAACCCGCAAACGTGTGCAGCCCCTCAAAATCGAAACTGCCCCTATCAAGAATGAACCGATGGACGAGGGGGTAGATGTAACTACAGACTGATTTCATAAAACGGCGTAGGGAGATCGGCTTTTCCCCAGATACAATCGAATGTCCTGCACTACACAACGTGGAGGCATGTTTAGATCTCTATCTTGCTAACAGATATTTTCTGAACAAGGAAAAAAACAAGTTCGTAGCAATAGGATTCGAAAAGCAAGCCCCTTTCAATTTGGTGTGGGAGTTTTCGCAACAGGGGAGATCACCCGTACGCATCGATTCTAAGCAGATTAGAGAACTGTGGGCTTTGAAATCTGACTTACTGAATTACGTCGAAACAGGTCATCGATTCAATTACTTGGTTACGGGAAATATCACTGTCAGTGGTGTAAATTTTTTCGGGAAACGTTGTATCTCGATGTATCAGCATCATTCATCCGATGCTATTATTTTCACAGCCTCCGAACTACACTTATTTTTGTGTAACCTTTTTTGGCCTCTGCAGAAATTAAAGAACGAACGTTATCATAAATTGCAACCCGAAATGGAGGCTTTTGTATATTGTATCAAGAAAAATATGGTTTCAGAAAAAAAAGAAGTGCCCAATTTAGTGAACTATTTTTATATTCTTTGGTACAACGAACTGATGATTGAAATATATCTTGAGAACAATCTTGGACAGACATTGACATTGTAAATAAGTTCTGTTCCTTTCATGTATCTGATGTTGTAAATGAACCATTGTTCTTTCTGTGTATTGTTATTTTATGTATTGTAATATAACCCTTCAGGTATTGTAAACCTTTCATATTCAATTGTAAATACAACATTTGTGTTATTCTATGTATTGTAAACCTATATCCATATTCTCGATTGTAAATAAAACATTTGTATATTTAAAAAACTCTCTTATTTCTTGTACTTATTACAATATAAACTGTACATCTTCCAGACATTTTCAACTGCACAGGTTTTTTTTACATTTTCACATTTGCTATGTTCTTTGCATCTTCCTGAAGTGTTTTTCACACTATTCAATTTTGGACATTCAAGTTCTTCGATGTTACGTACGGATATTTTACCCATACCTTATTTTCCAAGTAATTTTTCAAACCATTTCACTTTCTCTGTACCTTTGACGTACACTATTTGATTCACAAGCACAACATATAACAGATCTCCTAATTTCTCATACGGCAGCCATCCATCTCCCCAGTTGAGACCGTGTTTGTTGGCACGGAGCCAGTAATTCACTCGGTGATACTTTTCACTCAAACAGTGTAAACCATATGGAGATTTCACTAAACAGTGAAATGCATTGTCAAAAGGAAATTTTAAAATTCCGACTTCTTTCCACACAAATTCTCCTCCTACTCCTCGAAGACCTTGAACGTCCAAAAAACAGACATTCATTTTGTTCATCAGGTGAAAACTGTCAACGTATCTTCAATGCTACCCCGGCATACGGCGCACTTGTTCAATTGGGAAGCACAGGATCCGCAGGAAACAAAATGTCGACACGGGAGAATTACAACACTGCTAGGATTCTCAAAACATATTTTGCACACAGAATCCACACTAGGTTTATCGGACGTTTTCTCAAGAGTCTCTATACTGTCGCAATACTTGCAGCTCTTGGAGTTACGATGTAACGCCGCAACACTCTGTATAAAAGGACACTGGGGTACCAACATGTAATGTCCTAGAATTGGGCAATCTTTGGATGTCCAATCGCAAAGTCCGTACGAACAATGAAAACAAAATACTCTGTCGCTAAAGCCTGAATAGTAAAATCCTGCAGTCACTAATTCTTCCGGAGTCTGACGTAATCCTATAGGCCACTTTCTGTATGTTCTGTATCTCGAATTCACTGATAAGTAATTGATAACATACGGCTCGGCGTGAGTCCTGCAGACGTGATAAGTAAACACTCTCATACGTCATAAAAGGTGAAGTAATCGGATACTGTAGGTGACGGCGTCCCAGGTATCGGCGATAAAGGAACAGCCAGAGGATCGTCGGGGAACAGACGTCTGCGGACACCGAAACCTTCTGCAGGAACCACAGGGAAACAGGGATGTCCTTCTAATTTACGTAACAAAGGACGATCACAGCCAGAACACCACAAGGAATTTCTGTTCGCCAACAAAGAAAGCCACTCTTTCACTCTCTCCTTCAAAGCTTCACCGATCTTGTCTTCTTCCTTCCTGCGACGTAGTTCGCACATACACCCGTGACTTGGAAATCCTGTTCTCTCGTCCGCTCTTCTTTTCCTCTCTTCTATCTCCTTCAACGTCTCGCAGTGATGATGGACTCCTTTTCCTAATCCGTTGAACAGGTAACATCCACACCAGGGAGATTCAGGTATCGCTACATACATAAACGGGCCGTTCGATCGTTGTCCAGGTCGCCGCAAGATCGAACAAGTTCCCAGAACTCCTCGTAGCTAACCTCGTAGAAATTCACGCCATTATCAGACAGTCTTGTACCGCACACATCCATCCTCGCATGACGCTATTATCATGTATCCCTTCTATTTATACCTTCTTTTTTTCTACGTCACGATTTCCGTTAAACACACTTCAAATAGTCCTCTAGAAGACCGAGCCTAAAACATGTTCGAACATGTTCCTTTCAGACAGAAAACAACCACACCCGATTCCAAGAATTTCCAAGAATGGCTCATCAACCTAAAACATGTTCGAACATGTTCCTTTCAGGCAGAAAACAGACACGCCCAATTCCTGGAATTTCCTAGAATGACTCATCAACGCCATCTCTCCTCAAACACCGGTTACACGTATCCAATTCCGAGAATTTCAGACTCATCAACGCCATCTGTTTTCAAACACCGGAAACACGTACTTCAATTTATATATGACGTCACATGCCAAAATAACATAACAAAAACTTTTCCTCCTCCCAACCCAGACTTTCTGACTCATCAACGCCATCTGTTTTCAGACACCGGAAACTACCGACCAACCGTCACGGGAAAAACCCGTGACTCATCAACGCCATCTGTTTTCAGACACCGGAAACTACCGACCAACCGTCACGGGAAAAACCCGTGACTCATCAACGCCATTTGTTTTCAGACACCGGAAACACGTACTCCAATTACGAGAAAACCAACCGTCACCGCGTCGCCTACTTTTCCTCCTCCCCAACCCATACTTTCTGACTCATCAACGCCATCTGTTTTCAGACACCGGAAACTACCGACGTCACGGGAAAAACCCGAATTCCCTCCTCTAACCAATCAAAACACTCCTTACAAAATAAGCCACGCGCATTTATGACGTCACAACCAATCAAAATCATCCTTACAAAATAAGCCCCGCCCATTTTGTGACGTAAAAAACAAAAAAAACTGCTGCGTCATCAATTGATCTTTGATCGATCTTTTCCAATCAATTGATTTATCGACCCCAAGGCGGTACCATAACTACTAGCAGTCACTCCTTCCATCCAGAGAAACCACACTGTCCACCGTTGCCCATGCGTGTCTGCTTCCATGTTGTCGGATCGCTGTCCACCAGCGTACTGGCATGCCGGAACAAATGCTGCTGCTATGCGCTACCTATGGGAAGCAGCAACACCATCTGGTGGCGGTAGACAGTATTATCGTCTATCTTCACGCAGACATCGACACACATTTCAGACTGCTACTTTGCAGGAGTTATAGGGGCAGTGCCAATTAATATTCAACGAACTAAATACATTAATGCTGATGCTAATGTTGTATTCTTTTTTATGTCATGTTAATAATGCTTAGGAATACAATTTATTATTATTTACGTTATTTAAAATGAAATGTTGTTTCATGTGATTGAGGAAATATAACTGTTGACATATTACGTGTCTCTTGTTTGTGTGTGTGTGGTGTGGGGAGGGTTGCATGCGTTGTGTGTTTTCAGGCTTTTGAATGTAACTTTCCCCCTACAATATTTTCTCGCCCCCCGCAGTTACTTTCCTCTGGCGCCGTCACTGGTTGGAGACTCCAATTCTCTGGTGAGTTAATATCTCAACGCTATGTTTGCCTCCATCTTTACAAGTTACTGAAGACCGGACTGTAAAAATACTACCATAAAAATTCTAAGAATAATACCGACACAAGAAAATCATCTGTGTGGTTTCTAGCACGAGAATCGACTCGTGTTTGTCTTTCGATTGCAGTATATCTCTTTTTGGAAGAAGCTTACTCTAGTACTAAATGACTGTACAAGTAGCCTCAGTGCTGATGCATACATTCTTGATATCTACTATATAGGAGACAGACTCCAGACTCCGAGTCACCTTTAATATCAGGATTTGACACGGACACCAACTAATTGGTGGCTACGTCAGCCCCAGAGCTGCTTATGCAGATAGAGGAAGAATTTCCGCCCGAGACCAACCACAGCTAGAACAGACAGAGTATTCCTCCCTAAAACTGCATAGGTGCTTAGCATCCCTTACAGAAGCTCCGGGCTTCTCTAGATGTGCTGAAAATGGAAAGTTACATTCCGTCATCAGGGAGCGTGAGAGAGTCTGTCTTGTCCAGTTGTAAACTCTATCTTCCTCGGTCTCGTCTCGGTTTATACATACTCGTATCTTTCTCGTTTCGAGAATTGAAACCAGGCATCCGTCACAGAATTACATTGTATCAGCTAGTTTCGGCAAACTTTTCTTTATTACTTCATGCGTCATTTCGACGCTACGAACCTTCCAAGAAACTGAGTTGTTTCTGAGTATTCATTATTACATTAAATGTTCACTTGAAATAAGCAAAATATTATGTGGTCTATTTATAAATAACCAATTAGATATCCGCTTGCTATATTTGAAGAAGTCGCATGGTTACATAATCTTGACTTATGAACCAAATATGATTGAAGAAGCCGCATTACGAATAAATCTTTCCTTATGAATTTGCACTCACAGGAGATGTACAGTCGCGGACACTCCTGGGTTGTAGCGATTCTTTTGAGAGTCTATGGGATTGTTACAACCCAGATATTCCCATGACTGTACATCGTAGAAATTTACCAGAGTGGAGCAGAAAAATTCAGACGTATCCAAGGCTAACTGGTTAGCTTCTTGACGTACCTCAACATAATTCACATTTCATAACGTAATTTAATAAATTTTATGTTTAATTTTAATGAAATAAGGACATGTAACGAACTTACTATACACATAACCTGTTATAATGAAATGTAAAACACACTACTTGTAATTAATTGTCAAGGAATTCAAATCAGCAATGAACTCTGTTGAATCAGGAGAATCAAATTAATTTGCTGCTGTGTGTACTGACTTCTTGAGAAATACGAAGTAACCAAATTTTGTGCAACAGGTCAATGACCTCATTGAACATTCCATGTATTAGGGTGCCACGTGGAACATCTGGATTTCATTCCAGACAATCTGGCAATATAAGTGATGAACAGGGGAAGCGTGCTCATGTGGATATAAGTGAAATGGAGAGACTAAGTGAGAGGAGTTTAAACACCTAGAAGTAGCCAGATTTTAATTATTATCTCTACAGGGAGACAGAGCTCCTCATTAAATGAACTGGCCAGAGGACCCACTTCCAAATGCAACATGTATGATCCGTTCATTTGCATACGTAATACTGTACTATATATTATTCCTCCATTGTTGCAAATATACTCCATCTTGTAATGTCTTGTGATTCTTTCAGAATACTGTACATTATTATTCATGAAGTATAAAAGCCTGAAGGATATGATGTCAGAGTGGTGCACATGCTGCATATGGTAATAATTTTTGGACAACACCTTGTATGTAAAAATTGTGACGTTGTACGCAATTTTGGAGACAATTTCTGAATACACAATTACGGTGTATGTTGATTTGCCGGAATTTCAGTTTCTACTTGGGTTAAGGAACGTGAGATTGACGACATATAATAATAAAAAAAGCTTTCAGATACGTATTTGCGTTTCTTGTATCTTGTCGGCATGAAAATGAGATAACATATTTACTTAGTCAACAATTAAAGCAAAACTCACCACGGGGCTCTCCGATGACGTGGTTGTGACGTCGTTTTCTAGTAATCAATAGTTCACGGGTTCATACACGGTGGAGGCTCATAGTTGTTTGGCTTTTGAAGCCTTTCTGTTTACTAAGTGGACTTAAAAATAAAACACCTACTTATTACTGTATTTAAAAAAGTAGAGACGCATACAAGTTTCCTTCAGTACATATCAAAAGATGCCGGGTACTATTTAGAATTGCTTTACAAAGAAAGGGAGAAGTAGGTGCCCTTCTATCTGCTTATTATATCTGCACATAAAGGGTTCATATACAATTTTTACCATCCGTTTGTTTAAGAAAATGGTTGGATATATTTAACCTCATTTCATCTCTTCCTCATTTGACTGATTGGTTGAATTCAAAATTGTAGTGCGTCAGCATTTAGGCAATTTTGCACCCGTCACATAATACGTAGCCCGCCCCCTTACCGTAGCTGAAATCAACATCTGTCTCCTTACCTATTTTAAAAGCCGAGGTTGTGAAGTGGCACTCAGCACATATGTGGGCAAGAGAAAGGACAAGGGAGGTATAGCAATTCATCCTTTTTAAGTAGAGTGTAATTTCAGAAGGATATTATTTGTCCCACGGTCGAATGAAAAAAGTGCAAAAATCCCTGAAGATTAAATGGTTGATTGTGATAATTATGTTTCATAATTTGTAATTGGACTGCTGCTTACCCAAATTATTAGCGCTCTGGACTTCGGAGCGAGTGGTCCCGAGATAGATTCCGGTGGGAGCCCCCAAAAATGTTTGCGTTGGCCCAGCGACATGAGGACTATTGGAAAGATGCTTGAAAAGAAGAAGTAGTGGGCTCCGGTCTCCAAAGCCAGGAAATAGCGGCGATGGGACATGATGCGCTTACCATGCGTCATCCAAAGGAAAGCCCACTCTGACAGGTCCTGACCCTTAGAGGGCTGTTGCAGCATGGAGATTATAAATTTAGTTTGTATCAGTTGTTACAACCATAAGGTTATCACAGATTAAGTTTATAATATTTAATACCATCACTGTAGTCAGCACTTAGTAGTAATATGAGGCAGTATAAGTGCGACATAATGAGTGAGGAACAAACGACGGCCAATAGATGTCGGCTCTGTAAACCAAATGTATTTAATTATTTATGTCGTCTTGTTTTACGTGGCGACGTTAAGGCTATGGAACCTTTTCTTCCACTTTACCATGTATACACAATTTTTGAATATGGATTTAGTGGTCTACATTGAAACTACAAGGGAAAAAATACAAAGAGAAATTTACACCTGAAGAATAAGAGTTTAAGTCTAACCTTTAGACACAGGCCACAAACACACACGCTCACATATTGCTGACCGTAATGTGGAATTTGAAATGGTGTTGAATTATGAGTTCCAGCACTTTTCTGAAATTTAGATTCGTGGTTGCCAGCACAAGGTCTATGCGTGATATTAATATCCATAGCAGGGTTGTCTCTTCAGGCATCTCTGCATCGTAGAAATAAAGAATTACCTTCACAGCGACGCGATTGTCTAGCGAACATAGCCGAGCGAATAGCAGACACAGCAGTGGGAGCCTTCCTATTGCTGGCAGTTTGCAATTGTCAGTTACGTGCTGTGAAGTGTCTCTTGCTTCTGTAGTTTGTTCCTCTGAGGTGTTCCTCTGTGATCTTATAACTTCCTTCTTCTGTAAGCAGCATCCGATAGTTTTTTCTTTGCTATAATATCGGATTATGCTGGAGAGGGAAGAACCTACTGCAATATTTCAGTGTTTTTACGAAATAATTCAACGATACAGGTAGTATGGACGAAACTGAAGAAGACGAGACGTAGCAAATGCGCATGTAAATGGAAAATAATGTAATTCGCGACCTTAAAGTAAAAAGGTTCTATCTGCTAAGTCGTAAT
This sequence comes from Lepisma saccharinum, assembly GCF_977018435.1. Taxonomy (NCBI): domain Eukaryota; kingdom Metazoa; phylum Arthropoda; class Insecta; order Zygentoma; family Lepismatidae; genus Lepisma; species Lepisma saccharinum. The sequence continues at coordinate 49,080,727 of NC_139243.1, forward strand.
ATTCTCAGGAGAGCTAGTTAAAGATTTGACTATGTTAACAGGTAAAACTAATTATTCCAAGAAGTTGTGCCTCTGGCATTTGTATAGTGATCACTCCCTCTCTAATATATACAGGAAATTAATGAAAAAATATTACTAATGTTTAGGTATTGCAACGAAGAATTTGCAGTTAGAACCTTTTTACTCCAAAAGTAACGTTTCAGATTAGAGTAAATGGTTATCCCTTAAATATTCAAACTTTTTGCACAAAAAGAAAGGTGAGAAATTAGTTATATTCTAGTTTTTCTACATTCTGCATGAACTATGTACATGTTAAAGTAAATAATATGTAAAAGGTGCTCCAGAGTACAAAATAATGCTAATTGTTTCATCCAATACTATAATCCAATTATGTAAGAGTGTCAAGATTGGATTTTGAAATACTGTTTAATAGAAAGTATTGCAGTTGAAAAAGTAACCATGTTGTAAATAGTGTTGCAATATATATTCCCAGTGGAAACATAAAACTTTCATTTTAACATAACATGCTACTGCATATCCTTTTGATAAGAAACTGAAAAGTATTTGTACTCATTGGGAGTAGATATCGCTTATTGACAACAGGACTGTAAACAAATGCGAAAAAAGTATGTTATGTGTTTCTCTTCAGCATCGTAGCAATGTAACGTTGATTCACAGCCGGCATACACTTCATCATATAAGTGAGATCTGACAATTTATCTTTACTTAATTGCTTCCTCTCTACGTTGGAGGTTCCAATAGATGGATACATAGGAGATGAACGTTGCGCCAGTTGGCCATCAGTTAGCCCAACTTCTGCAATTCAACAATACGCTATACACTGAACACAATGACCGGAAACAAAGCAGATATAACTTTTTTACCCCGTTGATTTCTTCGAAACTAATATCCTTCGAAGCACGATCTTTACGGAGTACAAATAATGTAAATCAATGGTCTGCTTAAGGTCACAAACTCATTTTCGCACAAAAGTGCAGATAGAACCTTATCAGTTCCTGATAATTTAAAAATGGAAGTAAAAATATTTCCGGTTAGAATTACCTTATTTATGATTATTCAGCATTTCTGGACATTTTGAAAAAAAGAAATATAGTTTGGTAAGTGCTATTCGTTTAAGATTTAGATGAGAACCCACTTTCTTGAAATAACAGATACGACAGATTATTGATACAACAGTGAATTACAACACTCAGGTGGCAAACGAAAGAATCAGGAAGACCCTAACGATCATTCTCGCTTGTTTAAGTAATCGTCTCAGAGAGAACTGAAGGGGTAAGTTTAAAATGGCATTTTCACCTTCATTGTTAACGCACAATTATAGCCAGGTACATGCTAATTTTTATCATTTTCTGGTTCAAAAATACTTGAAATTTTACTACAAATTTATGTCTCTTTGACAAGCCCTTTATGAAAAACTAAAATATGCTGACCAAGGCAGTAATTTATTTTATATAAAAAAAAAAACATAAACTAACGTAACGTTTCAACCTTCTAGCAAGGTCTTCTTCAGACTCTGTATCAAGTACAAAAGTAACCAGATACCACAAAAGACCATTATATATACACAAACATTACTCCCTCCAGACTATTTAGAAAGTTGTTTGGAACTTTCTAGCAGATGACTTTCACTTGCCAACTTTACTTTCACCTAAAAGGCTAAACACAATTACTTCCATATAGAATGTGGTTGGGCTTTTAATCTCACACTCTTTTCCCTTCATTTTTCTTCCTTCTCCTTTCCTCTTTCTCTCTTGTCCTTTCCACTCTTTCCAACATCTTCTTCCATTCTTTGTTTAACTTCAGTCCCCCATTCCAGTTCATTGTGTCTTCTTCACCTTTCTTCTCTATTTCCATGGCTTCCTTCCATTTTCTCACTAGCATTCTCTTCTCCCTTCCTATCTGCTTAGCCTCATCCCACTCTATGTCATGTCCTGTTTCTCTCGTGTGTTTAAATATTGCATTTCTCTCTCTCTTAAGTCGTACATCATCCCTATGTTGTTTCAACCTGTCTTTCAGCCTGTTTTTCGTTTCTCCTATGTACACACTCTGACATTCTTTACATTTCACTTCGTAGATAATCCCTTCCTCTTCCTCTTCTCTGTTTTCCTTTTTCTTGTTAGCATTCCTCGCTATTCCTAAGATGCTTCTCCCTCCCTTCCTGTAAGTTTTAACTCCTGTAAGTTTTTTTTATAAAATAAATTACTGCCTTGGTCAGCATATTTTAGTTTTTCATAATCATGGAAACAAAGCCCTTTATGCGAAAGAGACCTCCCTTCCTAGAATAAATTCTACGTGAGTGATATATCTCTCTGTTTCTCTATTTATATACAGTTTCTATAATCCCACCCACTTCAATGGACATTCCTTAAGAACAACAATGATAATAAATACAAATGATTAAGTCGCAGTATCTCAGGTCAACCTCCGTGGCGGAGTGGTTAAGACAATGCACTATATGTCAGGATTCCCGGATTCTAGTTCGTTTAGGACATGGATGTTTGTGTTTCTTCCAATGAAAATACAGAAAACAGAAAATTGACATACGTGAAAATTGAGAAAATGTGAATAACGGGGATACTACCCCATAGGGGTATTCCTTAAAAAAGTAGTTTGGTTGCCTGACTACCGTATCAATCCCTAAGATTCTATGTTTATTTTATAAAAGTCTCTCTGAATGCTTCACGCTGACCAGGGCATTCACTTGTTTTTCTCAGTTGTCTCAAGCCTCTGAGGCATGTAAACAATGCACAGTGTTGTGCTATGCAAGCCTCTTGAGCTATTCAGGAAACAGGTAGTTTCTTCTGCCTATGGTGTCGGCGGTTTGCATAGTGGCAATTAAAAACACGATTCGGCATGGAGGAAGAGCTCGATGGCCTAGTGATATAGAGGTGAGACAAGCTGAGAGGGGACTGATTTTTGGATTGGAGTTGAGAAGGGAGAAGTGGTTAGGAGAGCAGTAGGGCAGAAGTGGGACGATGCTCTGGTCGACAAATTGAGAAGCCAACGGAGGACTTCGTACATTCTATTCAGCTTAACTCATCAGATAGACAGGTAATTATCGTAACACACAGCCATGATTCAGGTTCAAAGGTTCACAAAACCCAACGAGTTACCATTGTCTTTTCTGCAGTTTAGTTCTTAATTTTATTTGTACCTTTCGCATTGCCAAGCATTAACTCGTCATGCCAATGACGAGTGCTCTCATCTGAGGATGAATGATGAGTAACAAACATCACCCAGCAATTAATTGCACGATCACAGGTTCAGATCCCATCATTCTTTAGAATGACACGTGGTGGAGATAAGCGGGCCTTTTCATTTTGTTTAAATGAAAAGAGGTTGATAACCAGTTTTAAATTTAACCCCACCCCAAAAATTGACACGTGGTGGAGTGCTTGAGGCCTTTTCATTTTTGTTCAGAAATGAAAAGAGTTGCAGTTAATTGTTAGCTTGTAATCTTCCCTTGTAAACCCACCCCAAATTTTGCTCACTTGTTGTTGTTTTTTTTTCTCTTAGTATGTCCTTGCCATAGTTCAGTCTGAAAATACATAGGGCTTTAAGGGTTTTAACCAGATGGGATTTTTTTTTACATATGCCATGATAGATGTCGAGCTTTCACCTTGCTGATGAACTCGACGAAACATTGGATCAATTATTAGATATAGCACAAGGGACTACTAGTTTTACTTTAGATGTCAGCGGTCCAACTGCAAGTTCAACCCCCAAATTTAAACGTAGCCCAATATTAACTAGACGCCTTCAGCGACAATTATTAGAAAAACAGCAATATGAACAGCAATTAGAGCAACATGATCAGGATATTAGAGATTTAGGCCCAACACAATTTGCAACTATGGCTCAGTCTTAGTTTGTTCCCCCAACTCTTCTAGAGGGTATCCCATTTTAAGGGATAGACGGGGAAGATGTATCGAAATTTTTAGATAAAGTGGATAGGCTTGCCATTTTAAATGGATGGAACAGCGCCAGAAAGCAGGAATTGTTCCCAGCCCTTTTGGCCGGGCCAGCGTTACGATGGTACCAGGCTTGGAAAGATGTTCCAGAAAACCAAGACAGTTCTTACGAGAATATACGTCAAAGGATTAAAGATGAATTTACAGGGTCCTTGGATCAACTCCAGATCGAGGAACAAATTCGATACAGATTACATAAGGAAACTGAGCCAGTTACAAATTATGTTCGGGACAAACAGTTACTTTTACTTAAGGCAGACCCAAAAATGAGCGTTCAACAGCAGATCAAACAAATTATATTAGGATTGCAGGTGGATTACATGAAAGATATCCATCATAAAGAATATGAGTCAGTGCATGGGTTGCTTAAGGATTTAAAATCCTTTGAAAAACTTCAGTTCTTGATGAGACAGCGCAAGCTGAAAGAGCTGAGGTGCGAAGATCAAAGGGACAGTTTATTCCCTCCTTTGCATAGTGCACCAACACTATCGCAACAGCAGCAGATTTTATTGCAGAATAACAATCTGGCTACTGCTGAGTCTGTGCAATCGCGACCTACTTCAGAGATCGACGCAAGATTCAATGCCTTGCAGAAGGTGGTCGAACAATTAAAATTAGCTAATAATAATCCTTCAAGTAACAAAGCTCAAGTCCAGGCTCAGGAAACTGGTTTGGAAGCTAGAATAGCTAGTCTCACTTTTAGACTGGATAGCATGGAGGATCAAAAACAGCACCCTGGCACCGACTCATGTAGTCCAAGACAATTTAGAGAACCTTATTATAGACATAATTTTCAGTCAGGGAATAATTATAGAGGTTCCTATCGGGGTAATAATAATAGACGACCACAGTATAATAGGCAGTATAGGAATGCACGCCCTAATAACAATCATAACAATTCAGATCGCAATAGGCGATATGGCAATACCCAACAATGGGGAGGACGTGGAAACTTCCGCGGACAGAACTGGTGGGGTTCCTCATCTTCAGCAGGGCGAGGCCAGGAAGATAGGGAAGAGCAACGGGGGAGACCACGCTGCTCTATTTGTAACTGCCCCAACCACTCGGCAGCCACTTGTTTTCAGAACAAGGAGGCTTTAAACGAGCACTGACTGCCCATAGAAGATACGTATGTGCAGATTTTGTAGGAAAACAAATTTCAGTCTCTACTTTCCCCTATGAGGAACTAATCTACATTAACGCAGTGATAGGGGGACAATGTCAGAGGTTTCTTGTGAATTCCGGGAGCCAAGTATCAGTTACTAGTGATCGAGGTATTCCTTCAACCGCCAAACGTTTTAAAATTCATACGGCCATAAGGGGAGTAGCAAAAGAACAAATTGAAATTAAAGAGATTGTCCTGTTAACATTTGCAATACACGGCCGCAATTTTACCCACCCTTTTCGAATGATTCCAAATTTTGAACATGGAACAATCTTGGGAAATGATTTTTTAAGAGCTCATAAAGCAAATTTGGATTTTGATCAAAATCGACTCACGTTGAGGAGATTTGGTACTCCTCCGCGGAACCAGTTAAGGATGGAACACAGAAAAACCTTTGACGTATCCATAAAAGTTACTGGTCTGATCAGGGATTTATACGTGCCAGAATTTGTAACTTCCAGACAAATTAGAATTAAACCTAGGTCTCATTTGTGTATTCCTGTTAAATTGACAAATTCTAGTAATCAGAATTTAGCTTATTTAGAACGAGATTTACAGTTTCAAATGGACACAGGCTTAATGGTGCCTCGAGCCATTGTAAATCCGTAGTCATTTTTAATTTGGATTACTAATCCAAATTCTTACAAAATTAAAGTTAGGAAAGGGGCACGCTTAGGTACCGCAGAGGCATGGCAAAATCCAGTACCAGCTTCGCGTCATATTGCAGATGACGATGGACCTAACGTTATGGTGACCAAGGAAACTGGCACCATGACAAGACCAGTGCACGACATTACTAAATTTGATATTAATCCAGCATTAGAACCCGAGCAGAAGTTGCAACTTACACAATTATTAGAGAGGTATGTAGATGTGTTTTCTTGGTCTGAGCAGGACATTGGTTGTGCACTAATTATACGCATCGAATAAAGTTAAAAGACGATTCTGAATTTCACGTCCCAGCCTACCCTATACCTGTACACCTGCGTTCGGAAATTAATCAGCAAATTGACAACTTGCTGGAAGCAGGGGTCATCAGTCCTACAACTTCACCCTACAATTCCCCAGTCTTTCTTGTTAAGAAGAAATCAGGAGCTTATCGCATGGTGTAAGATTTTCGATTACTGAATGCCAGGTCTGTTTTCGATGCAGTTTCCATAGGAAACATTTCAGAGATATTGCATAATATGGCCGGTAAGAGCTACTACTGTAGTGCAGACCTAAAACAAGGATTCTTTCAGATTCCTTTAGCGGAATAATCGAAAAAATACACTGCCTTTACTATACCAGCCAGGGGACAATTTGCTATGAATTTTACACCTATGGGACATGTGACATCTCCCGCAGCGATGACCCGGTGTGTCCAGCTCGCTACAGCGGGTATGAATGATAATAATTTTGCCTTTTATATTGATGACATGTTTGTATTTGCTAACACATTTAAGGATATGTTTGTGAATTTAGAAAAAATGTTCCAATGTTTACGATCTGCTGGATTAAAATTGGCTGTACCTAAATGTTCATTTGGATATTACAAGACAATTGCCTTAGGACATAATGTGGGGATATATGGGTATCGTATCAGCGATATAATACTGTCATCCATTAAGAATTATAAAACTCCTACAACCACAAAAAAGGTTAAAATGTTTTTAGGTCTTTGCAGCTACGTGCGGAAGTACGTCAAAAATTTTTCTGACATTGCAACACCATTACAAGGTTTAATCCGTAAAGGCAAGAAATTTACATGGGGTCCTGAACAACAATCAGCATTTGAAAAATTAAAAGAAGCACTAATTACTGCACCTGTTTTGTTACCTTACGATCCAGCGAAGAACACCAAGGTTTTTACCGATGCTTCATCTCATGCTGTCAGTGGCGTATTGATGTAGCCCAATGCAGAAGGAGAGTACTTGCCTTGTGCATATTGTAGTCGAACTTTGACGGACACTGAAAAAAGATTGAGTGTCATTGAACAAGAACTAACAGCAATTTTATATGCACTCAAATCATTTAGATTTTTTCTTGTGGTGCGCCATTTTGAGTTACACACGGACAATAAAGCAATTACGTACATTAGGACATCCCGTATTTTAAACTCAAAGCTTCTTCGATGGAGTAACCTTTTGGAAGATTTTTCATTCACTCCTATACATGTTTAAACTACGGAGAACATCGCCGATCCCCTCAGCAGACAATGTGGAGAAAATATAGAGGATGGCAACATTGAAGAGGACATTCCCGAACCCAGGACACTTACATTATTTGATGCAACCACAGATGTCGCGGAACATCAGAGACAGGATTCCTTTTTTGGCCCAATTATTAAAATTTTGGAGGACTCAGACAGGGACGATGGGACACAACCTTTACCCATACAGAGGCATGTTTATCATCATGTTTTGGAAGATGGTTTGTTATATAGGCAGGAGAAATTAGGAGCCACTACCAGGAAATTATTATGCATTCCAATGACGTTACGGGATTCTGTGATTGAGACACTCCACGCTTCACCCATAGGAGGCTCTCATCTTCGATTTACCAAGTGTTACAATGTTGCATTATCACGAATTTATTTTACAAATATGAAATTATTTATACAACGGAAAATTAGGGAATGTATTACATGCCAGCAGAATAAACGCCGTCCAGGTCCACCAGTAGGAGAACTGTGTACCTTTCCCGCACAGAAGCCATTCCAGCGGATTTGCCTAGACTTTTCAGGTCCATATTCACCTTCGTCCAATCTTTGTCACCGATACATAATTGCCGCAACAGATTTTGGGACGCGCTATTTAATAGCCAAGCCAGTTGCGGATTGTACGGCCAGTACAGCAGCTGAATTTGTGTATGAGGAAATAGCGTTACGCTATGGGACACCACAGGAAATTTATACCGACCGTGGGTCAGCATTTAAATCAAAGCTTTTTTAGGAACTTGGCAATAAATTGGGAATAACCATCAAGTATTCACCAGTAGGTTTACATAATTCTCTAGGGCTTTCCGAACGTAACCACGTCTTACTACAGGGTATCATAAAGTGCTATGTTAATTCAAAACACACTGATTGGGTCCAGTATTTACAACCTAGTGTGTTCAGTTATAACACTACAAGAAATCAGAATTTGCCATATAGCCCATTCTTTTTAGTACATGGATTTCAACCTAATTTGCCCTGGGAACTTGCATTACACACACCAAACTGTGAAAATGTGGAGAATGATGTACGGTTTCGAGTATTGGAAAAAGCAAGAACCAATGCTACGGATAACTTTGCAAAACGACACATTGAAATAAAGAAATATTATGATCGAGAGAGGAAACAGATCAAATTTCAACCAGGTGATGAAGTATTAATTTTTGACAGGACCCAGAAAATTGGAACCGCACGGTGCTTTTCAGGTATTTATAAAGGCCCAGCCACAGTTATCCGAGAAGAGAATCCTAACACATACCTGGTGGAATTCCAAAACAAACGAGGAAATACGATAGTGGACTCTATTGCTGTCCAGAGACTCAAAAAATATTATACACCAGATGACGGAGAAGGCGAAGAGAACTTGACAGGCCAAGATGAAGATGAAGGTCATCAGGAGGACAACACGGACTCACGCATGGATAATGGTCACCAAAAATGAGAAGTTTTATATAAGTAACAGGTTTAATAATTTTAATTTCACTTGCGTGACATAATAATAATTTATAATAAAAATGGCACTAATAATATTAAAGGTTAAAAGCAGACTTATTGATTAATAATGTGCTTTAGGCACAAAAGTTTTTTTATTGCAGTATTAAAAAATACAAACCCAGCAAGTATATCACTAGAATTTTATAGTTACACTTCAGAAGAAGGTATAGAATTATATTAGCAAAGTTTATTTTAAGCGCCAGTTAATGAGAATATTTATTTTATATGAATATGTAGACGTCGACGTCAAGATATTGCGCCCAATAACAAGTATTTTCCTTCGGATATTGGGTCTAGACCGAAATCTGGGAAATCCATTCTGCCATCGCAGAATTATAATGGTTAAACCACAACGGTTTAATTTCAATCTTTGCTACAATAATATACTAAGCATATTTTAGAATGAGTTGAGAGAATTAAAGATTCTTCAAGTTTTAGTGATGTTAGTATTTTAATGCATTTAAAGATCGCATAAATAATAATAATAATTTTATTTCAGGTAGTCAGGAGTAAATTAGTTTCAATTTTTTCCATTACCTTGTACCTCAGTACGGTTGGATTGATTTTAAATACAGATAACACCTGAAATTAAATAAGGTAAGTTTGCAGTAAAATTTAAAATAAGATAAGTTAAACAGTGCTAAAAAATTTAGAGAATAAATTATATCAAATAAATAAATTAAGCAGATAAATTGAGCCTAGAATCATAAATAATTAAGTTGAGATAAAATACCTACTAATTTAAACTAGGCAGGCTTAAAGTACGTGTTAGTTTTGAAGAACTGTTTGTTTTGTTGGCAAAGCAACATGGAAATCATTGCGATTTTAGTTATTTTAAACGGATTTCTTCCATACGTAAAAGCTTCAAATTTTATCTATCTGTTGAAAAAGTCCTTTACCTATCCTCATAATATTATTACAATTTTATTACTAACAACATTTATTATTATTATTTTAATTTTCATAATTTGTTACTGTAAACGTCAACGCAAGAAATCTATTACTTATGACCATGAGTGTACCAACGAATTAGCGTTAAGTGAACTTAAAAATGATTCACCGTCCATGGACCAGCTTTACGATGACGTTGCACCAATTGCTGAAGTGGTACCATCAAAAACTATTCATCTGCTGATGTCGCCACCCCTTCCACAATCTGTTATTAGTCAACGCAACGTACGAGTACAAGAAGAAGTTCAAGATTCATCCCGAAATATATTAGTCATCAAAGACGACGTTTTAGATTTGCCGAAGAATATTGTATCTGTTAAAGGTAAAGTTCAGAAGTTTGCCGTAAGCAAGGGTCCAAGTTTTGTTCAAAACAGCCGCAAATTTGAGAGTGAATTGATTAGTTCACCCTGTGTCCAACCAATTGTAAAAGTTAAAGATTTATTTGTAAATCAGTCAACAGCAAAAGTTGAAAAAATTCCAAGTTTTACTCAAAAAGCAAAAAGTAAGCCAAATTCTCAGGTTTCCGAACCTGTTGTATCTTTTACTGTTCATTTTTTTTACGATTATACGTTTGCTTAGAAATTTTATTATATTTATTAAGTTTTAAATTTTAAGTCATAATCCATTATTGAGGTCTGATTGTATTTTATGCAAGGTTTATTAGTCTTTTATTTTGCTAGCACCTTCCCAAGTTTTGTTATTACGTCGATCACGGAAGTGTTCGAGTTTTGGAGTCACGCTGACAAAGCGCCACAATTTTTTCTCTCTCCTTTCCGCCTATGACGTCATTTCAAAAGTCCTTGACTTCTTTTAGATTCTCGCAGCTCTTACTAAACCTTGTTCGTAGTAATTTAAAGTTTAGTCAACATTAACGCGTCATTCAGCGAGTCAGCGAATCATAGCGTTTCATTTTCCTCCTACGCCCGTTGGAATGTTACTTATGCCCGTTTCTCGAAGCAACGATTTCCGCCTCCACTTTTCCGACGGAACCCGAACAGTAGTGTAAGTGGGTTGTTTCAAAGTAATACTTGGTACGAGTGCTTTTTTAGCCTCTTTTTTTATCAATTGAATATCAGTTTTTGACATATTTTGACAATTTTTTGTCTGTGTTTTAGCGTTTAGCGATGTTTTAGTAAAATTTCCCTTTTTTTCCCACTCATACTTGGTACGAATGCCACGATCTTACGTGATATAACTTAACCTATTCATTTTTTTTTGTGCTAAACTACACGAGAGCCTCTACGTGCTTTGACCTACTAGTAGTGTAGGTGCACGGGTTCACAAACCTTAATTGAGGATCAAAAAAACCTCAAAAACTCACTTTCTCTCCACGTTCCGCGCCTCATTTATTGCGCTGACGATGTTTCGCAGCGAAGAAAACAGCACCAAAACCTCAAAAACTCACTTCAATTCACTGAAGTGAGCCACAGTGTTGCAAACCTACGAAAATTTCATCAAAACCTCAAAAACTCACTTTCTCTCCACGTTCCGCGCCTGACGAGTAGTAGGTGGAACCCAACATTCTGGACCCATCCTTTGACCTATTTTTTTATTTTACGACGTTTTACGGACTAAACTAACCTACAATGACAGAAAAATGAACAGAAAAAAAAGCTCTGGCATCACTTTTTAAGCTATTTTTTACCTCCTGCAAAATCTTGCTCTTATGCTACCTCGTCCTTTGACTTATTTTTTGAAATGACTTACGACATTTTCCTATAAGTCTGTCTCCTCTTACTGTAATGTCCCTCAGTGTAATCTACTACGACCTTGCTCTCAGCGTAATCTGCTACGATGTTGTTTTTTTTTTAAAAAAAAAAAAACTCATGTGTGATCTTCTGCGGTGTGTGTGTGTGTGTGTGTGTGTGTGTGTGTGTGTGTGATAATCAAAATCATTTTTGTTAAGACCCTCAAAAATAGAAAAAAAATATCCCGCCATAGAGAGGGGTGCGTGGTGCCCAACACCAGTTCTAATGGTCATGGCTATCAAAAGCCATATGCCTCTGTAAAAAGTTTCATGAGTTATTTTTTTTATTTGCGCACCGAACTAACTTACATTGTATTTTATATAACCTAAAAAATGTGTTGATTTTTTTTTTAGTACGTGGCAATTATTTTTTTTTACGAATTATTTTTTAAAACTGCTCCGTCACCCTCTCGTTCTTCACGTCGTACGCGAAAGAATTCTCTGCAATCAGCATGACGCTGCATAGAGTATCGGTAGGCAAGGCTTTGTGGAACTCGCAGACGACCTTGATGTTGGTGCGATCGTTGACCACCACCTGCTTCCTCTTCGTCGTGTTGATGACGAACATCGGCATGCGGATTTTGAATTCGCTGGGAGTGTAGTACACGTCGCCGTTTCCCTCGGTCACGCGTTTGTAAGCAGAATACGCTTCGTAAAGTTTGAGGTAATCGTCTTTGGTCATGTCGAGGTTGTAATTTTCGCGCGGGAACACTTCGTTCCTACCGTTCTTGAGATAAACGTTCTTGATCTTGCAGTCGTCGAACTTGCTGGAATCTTTTTCCTGATTGTTATCGCGCCCGGTCTGAAAGAGCACTACGACGAAATCTGGCATGTCGAACTGTATGTTGTTGAATTGCGTCGTCACGTCGAATTCCATGTGACTTCCCGACGCCAACTTCTGCACGCACTGGTAACCGTGAAAGTGACCTGCGGACTTTTCAAGATCTCCGCTTTGTACTTGAGGGCGTAGTTCGTCTCGTATTCCACGACCGGCATTCTCAACTCCATGCTCCGGATGACGCACTTGGCTGCTTCGGGTAAAGTGTTGGGCAGCGGCGTGGTGCCGTCCGGACCCAAAGTAGCGTATCGCATCAGTGCGTCGTTGTCGTTGGCCGCTCTTCGAAACGAAATCTTCCCTTCCACATGATCTCCTTGTAGTCCGAGAAGAATCCCGGCAGCAGACGCATGGGAAAGAGCACCGTGTGACTTGTCCTCGATATTTTGGTCCCCGCTTCGAATCCTCCCGCCTGATAGTATGCTGCGTCCGTTTTGGATAATTTCAATGTTCCCACCGCCGTCGACGTGATGCCTGGATAATCGATTCTGTCGATGACGGTGTTGTGTTTCCTCACCTCCACCTGCGAGAACAGGTGAGGCACGAAGTTGTCCACGAGTATCAGATTTGCATTGGGCGGAAACGCTTCTCCGCTTTCCTTCTTCACCACGTCGAATTGAAGGTAGAGGTCCGCTCTGTGAGGATGAACGAACCCGTCCCCTACGTCCACGTCGTATTCGATCTCCCGGTTCGCTTCGTTGAGATTGGCGAACGTGCGACGGTTGGGAGGAAAAGATTGCAACTCGTAACTTTCGATTTGCTCCATTTTCACTATGTGTGTTATTTATTATTCGTTGATATCCACGATGGCAGTGGTCGTTGCACCTGAGAAATACACCACCTCTCCTTTCTCGTTCGTCACCACCAACTCTATGTCGTCTATGCGGTTGCGACATACTGGAAAATAGATCGGCGAAGAGGGTGTGTAGATGATCGGTTCCATGAATTCGGAACTTGGTTTGAACGTGGCTATGATTCCCGTCTGCTTGTGACTTCCCAGCAACCCCCCGTCCGAAGATTTCGTGATCATGCCTTCCGCCACGTTGCAGTGTACGTTCAGAGTTTCTATGGCTAGAAATTTAGGAATGTTTGTTGCCGTGTGAGTAGTGTAAGTGTATCGTTTCAAAGTCACACTTGGTACGAGGGCTTTTTTAGCCTCTTTTTTTATCAATTGAATACCACTTTTTGACATATTTGACAATTTTTTGTCGACGTTTTAGCGTTTAGCGATGTTTTTGTAAAATTTCCCATTTTTTCCCTTTTTTCCCACTCACACTTGGTACGAATGCCACGATCTTACGTGATATAACTTAACCTATCCTTTTTTGTGCTAAACTACGTGCTTTGACCTACTTTAGAGTAGTGGCAAATAGACAGTTGAACGTCATTAAGTGAGGATCAAAAAACCCTCAAAAACTCACTTTCTCTCCACGTTCCGCGCCTCATTTATTGCGCTGACGATGTTTCGCAGCGTAGAAAACAGCACCAAAACCTCAAAAACTCACTTCGATTCACTGAAGTGAGCCACAGTGTTGCAAAATTTCATCAAAACCTCAAAAAAACTCACTTTCTCTCCACGTTCCGTGCCTGACGAGTAGTAGGTGGAACCCAACGTTCTGGACCCATCCTTTGACCTACTTTTTATTTTACGACGTTGTTTTACGGACTAAACTAACCTACAATGATAGAAAAATGAACAGAAAAAAAAAGCTCTGGCATCACTTTTTTTTTAAGCTATATATTTTTTTTACCTCCTGCTCTTATATGCTACCTCGTCCTTTAGCCTACACACTTTTGAAATGACTTACGACAATTTTGCTACAAGTCTGTCTCCTCTTACTGTAAAAGGTCCCTCAGTGTAATCCACTACGACCTTGTGCTCTCAGCGTGATCTGCTACGATGTTGTTGTTTTTTTTTTTGTGTGTGTGTAATCTTCTGCGGTGTGTGTGTGTGTGTGTGGGTGTGTGTGTGTGTGTGTGTGTGTGTGTGTGTAATTACAATTAAAAAATATTTTAATTGTAATTCTTATATGTTTCATTATGATAAATTAATTTTCGTAGTTAGTGATGCTATTTTACATGTTTGTTTCAAGTATAAATTGGTTTCAATTGTGCAAACATTTTTGAAAAGAAACCGTTTACGGACAATTATAGTTTCGTTTCCCAAAGATTTGACACCTTTTTTATAGAAACTAGATTCTCAATATCTGCATTATGCTTTTGTGAGCAGGAAACTCTTAATGCAAACAAATGTTTGTCAGTCATTCTTTAAATTGATTTGATTTTAGTCATTTACCGTCGCCTCTCAACCACTTATTGGCTAATCGAGGCGATAAGGATTTGTGGTGATATGATGAAAATGATGAAGAGGCACTCACAAAGAACAGCCATGCCTAGGCTGCGATTCGAACCCAGGACCCCTGGCGTCGTTGAGTGCTGTGGTAAATACTGCGCAGGCTGTAAGTCATTCTTGAGCATTGGGCTGTTTGATTAATCTTCTTAATGGAGACAGCTGTTCACAGAAGTAAGAGCTGCCAAACATGTAGGAGGAAGCAGAAAAATATAGGAACACCCACCTCGTAATATTTCTCTTTCAATACTATGTCATATTTCAATGTCATAAATTGTACACGCAGAAAGAAAATGAGAATCGGCCTTTGCACTTTCTGAAGTTTTGAAACCTGTTTTCAAATTCATCAAGTAGTATTTTACTTTGGGCGAGTATTGATCTAAATCATGTTCACAGATTGCTGTTCCTGAGAAGTTGGGAAATGACAAACTAACCATATATGTATAAAAATGCTGCATACATTTGTACTTCATCTTCTGTCACATTGAGATAACAATAGCACCCACGAATAAACAACTGAGCTAGCTCCCCGATGGCGCAGCGGTAGCGTCGTCGCCTTGTAATCAAGGGTCCAGGGTTCGATACCCGGTGGAGGCACATAGTGGTTCGGATCCCACCAAACTGTAGGCCCAGTCCCAATTATCCTTACTGTGCATAAAGTGGAGTTAAAACACCAACTCATTCAATCAATCTTAATCCCACAAGGCTTAGGCAGCGACACGGTTGTCTGAAACGTTTTCCCTCAAGGCACACCCTTCACAATCAAGAAACAGACTCATAGTAGACACAAAGTATACACGCTTCCCTTCCCAAGCCAGCAAGACATTTTTGCATTTCAGAACTAACGTGTCAACCAACTTGCTCAGTTTGACACACACCACACCATAATGGAGTGCAATAGTAGGGAAAATAGCTCAATCTGGTGAAGTCGCGGCTTGTTTCATGGGAAAGTGAAAAGCAGGACAATTTCATACATGTAGATAGATAGTCTTGCATCCATGAAATGTAAGTAGGGCCAAGGTGGGTAACATTAAGGAAAGTTTCTGGCCGTGAGTTTGACATGACTGCAACCATAATTTGCTAGTTACCTTAAAAATTCCATGTTTGAGAGTGATTTTAGATTTACCTCAGCAGGCGCAAACATTTCATCTGAATGAGCATACCATGTGATTGCCCTATGGCTTCATCATTCAGGAAAGTTGATTACTACTGCGTCACAAGGATATTTATGATTATATTTTCATATATTTATACTTCTTAATTAACGTCAGGTACCCTAATTCTTGTACATTTGGCTCTTGTGTGTCTGCTGGGCGGACATTGATTTCCTCCAGGCGAGAAACTGTTGCAGGTCCTGTAATGTCAATTAATTTTTGGTACAGGTAGATGTTGGTGGAAAGCCTCACAACGCCATCAACGTCTCTACCATCTGTGAGGGCCTCTTTCTTTCAGTTGGAAGAGGGACGCAAGGCCATTTGTACCTTACAGCCTTGCGCCGAAGAACTAACTGCAATCGACTTGATTTAACGATTGCATATACACTCGATATAAATGACGATTGCATCTGTGTATAACAAGATCTGTCTTTCATGTACACAGCAACGGATCTTGTCACACAACACGAATTCATTCTTCGTTTTGAGTCTGTAAAGACTAAAAAAATACAAATATAAGTCCATAACGTTAAAGAAGCAGCTTTGCGGACCCAAAATGAAGAATGAGACAGTTATAAATAATTAACAATAAGAAATTCAGACGGAGCACAGTAATCCAACCTTCTTGCAGGAGATATTCTCACTGGGATTTGCACCTAAAGTGAAAAGTAAGGTGAATTTTAGCAACAATGTAGGATTTATGCTGTACTTGAACCTAACAACAAAATTGTTACAGTCAACGCAGGGTACTTAGCTTAACTGTAATGTTTCCCTAAAGATCATACGTAGTACAACGTCTTTGGTATGTAGAGAAATATCACATAGTAAGATATGGAAACACTGTGCAATTAGTGCTAGCTTTTGTAGTGTAGTAGTTAAGTTAACACACTGCGAAGCTAAAAGTAAGGCGTGTATATTTCTTTGTGGTTGTCTTTGTAATTTCAACTTAAAAATGCAACAGAACTAGGTAAACTATTAACTATTTAATTTTAGGTTCATTCAGAAGTATGAGAATTATGAAATATAAATGGTGAGTGAACAAATATTAGAGTAAAGAGTTTCATCATGTTTTCAGCTATGCACTGAAAACCCTAATCAGGGAGAAATAACAAATTGGCTAGTACAACAGACGGATGTCAGTAAAAATATAGGACTTTTCTAGTTCTTGATGCCGTTGAATGTAGATTCTATCATCATCGGAGGACCTTTGATTCATCATGTTTGGATCTGAACGCAGAACGGTCTCTCCTGCTTGAACGGAATCGGGAGAATGCTCGAGAGAATCCTCGAGTCCCTCGTCTTGCCTAAGCAAGAGAGTCAGTTTCTCCCTACCCGTTCATTCTTCATAGTATTCCAGAGTTGATTGATGACTTCGTGGAGTCTCTGTAGATTTCTGGATGCAGGGACCAGTCCTGTAGTTTTACGTGCCATTCGAATCACGGAAAACTTCCCTCCCTACTCTGTTTCTCCTGGAAACACTGTCTATGTCGCTTTAACACAATTTATTTCTTACAGTGCATATCTGTAACCACAACGACTGGGAAGCAGGTTATGATGTGCAAGATGTCTACAGAACTGTCAATCGAAAGTATGTGTACTAATGCAATTGATTTGTATGTTACATCAGTTCGAAATAGAAAACTCGACAGTTGGCCAAATAACAAATGCAATAGAAGTAATTTTCAACTCCAGATACTGTACGTTATTTCATGTATATTAGCTGTGTTTTGTTTGTCTCTAACGTGGGATAGAGTAATAACATGGAGTAATATAGAGATAACTAACTCTCCTATTGTAGATTCATGTCAAGGTCCTCGCAGATGCTATTCGCCATGTGTCAATCTACCTTTTGCTAGGTTATTTCTTATGACTGAAAGCAATTAAAAATTATTTTATTGGTGTTAACAGTAGTTATAGAAAAAAATAATTATACACAATGACGCTCTTGGAACAGAAATATTAACGGATATGTCTTATATATATATATATATATATATATATATATATACTACAGTATATACTACAACACTGCTGCTGTTGTTCAACGCCATTAGACTGCAAATCACCTGATGTTCCTTAATCCTATGTGACGAAAACTTTCATGCTATAATGTTACCTGAGAGATAGAACTAATTCTTTCCATTAAAGCTGTGTGCTGAGTTGATTTTGGGTGTGTTTCCATAGCTACTATAATTGTTTTCAACAATATATATCGTAATTATCGCTAAGTATTTCGGCATTGTTGTGAAGCAAAATCTGTTCTGTTTAATAGACATAATCGATTTTATAGTTCATAATTGGGAAAGTATAATTTATTCGAGTGACAGCCTTAGGAGAAGGTAACTTGGAAACTGGAGAAGGTAACTTGGAAACTGGAGAACCACAGTAGACAGCTCAGCGCTTAAATGTGCTTTTATTACAAATTCGTAGATCTCCTGTGCTTCATATTGAATTCGTGTGATCAATTAGTTAATTAGAGGTCGTGCACATACCACGTCACTCCTCTATATTCGTAACTTAGCACGGCCTTAGACATGTGTATTTTACTTGTGAAAGTACGTGTAAGAACTACGTTTTAACTACGGGTGCCCAAGGGGGGTATTATGGTCCAGACTGCGAAATCGAATTTTTCGGGGGATTTTTCCTTAAAATAAAATACAAATTTCGACATTTACATGTATTTTTTTCCTGAAAGAACTATTTGTTAAAAAATATTACACCTTACGTGCACATTTAAATAGCAATTTGTATACTACCAAGGGAATTGTAACGGGTAATATGTATTATCGGGGGGGGGGGGTGGATGGGCGATATGCCAATATCCAATCTTATAAATACTTTAAATTCACACGCGAAATCTGGTGGGAGATTGAGGATTATATGAGGGGAAAAATATAGAGCTCTTGGAAATCATTGATAAGTCTTAGACGGGAATTTAATTAGGGGGGAATGAACATTAAATTGGGGGATATCCATCTCTTCTGCATTGCTATTACGTCTTACACTGTTGGGGAAATTCTGGCGAGGGGGACTGAGAATTATTGGGGAGGGGGACAATATCAGCTCTTCGATAAGAACAGTAAGTCTAAAATTGTCATGACAATTTTGATACGAGGATTGAGTATTACATTTTTTGGGGGTGGGGGAGAGATATGGAGTTCTGGAAAAAAGTGTTAAATCTTAAATTGTCAAGGGATGTATGTAGTTTGGGAGAGTTCAAACATTATATTTTGAAGACTAAATTTAGAGATATAGTATGCACACCTTTTCAGAACCGTCAGTTTTGTAAGGAGGCAAAACTGACCAAGAATTTTCGTTTCATTCATAACTAAACTCTTCATTTAATTAATTTTCTCACAAGCCTGCAAAGAAATGGATGTGAGAATATTGCTGCTCGCTTCGCTCGCAATGTTGCTTTATAAAAGCGAGTGTTTGTCGTTTTAATGAGGTGATTGTGAAGAATTATAAAACAATTACATTTAATGATATGAACAATATTTCGATATCAGTTCTTAAAATATGATATGTAGTGATGATATACAGCTTAATTTATTTTCATTTTGTTGATGCTTAATAATGTGCACGGTACCCGATAAAACAGAAAAATAAATAATGTTGAATTCACATTCGTAACTTTTGTCTCAGAAAAATTTCACTTTTTTTTATATACCCGTGGCTCGACAGCCCTCGAAGGGCCTTCGCCTATTTCCCGACTGCCAGTCTCCCTCCCCCAATCCTACCTAGAGGTGTGGAGATCTTCAACCAGTAATGGGGTGACGTGAGGTGAGCACGTCGAAACCTCAGCCGTTATAAGATATTTCCGAGACAGGGTTATGCTACTCACGCGTAGCTCCCCAATTTCCTCACGATGGTGGGTTGCCACCGGTCCTATACACAGGCTGAGAATCCAGATACTAAACCCACGCGGCTTCGAATCCTGGCTCGGCATGGATGTTTGTGAATGTTCATTCATCAATTTCATCATAACCATCTTCGCAAATTTGCCAGAAGTGACACAAAATGCGAAGTACAGAAAAGCAAATAAATAAATAAATAAACCTGGCGGACTCCAACCCATCCCGTCCCGAAGTTGGAGTAAAAAACACAGCGTTTTAGATCGCGCGGCCAAGGAGGATGACACAATTTTACTTTAGCAAGTGAAATTTGCATTTAAGATAAGATCCACGTAATTATTGCTATGGATTACTAGAATAATTATATTTACCCCAAAGAGAGGGAGTGAGTTCTTTGAAGGAGGCATATTATTGTAAATTAAAAATTAATGACGATGATTATAAGAAAAGTAAACAGGTAGAAAACGTGAACATGTGACGTACATACCCCTCCCTTCCCCAGACCACTAGGAAAGGCTAAAAACGCACAAATGAGAATAATGCTACAATACATAGTACTTCACACTGTACAACTCGCGTGTCGCACATTCACGTTTTTTTTTTACTTGTTTACTTGCCTGTAATTATCGTTGTCAATACTTAATTTACCCAGTACTGTGCGGTATTTGGATGGCATACAGTATTCCGGGCCGAGCATGTAGCATGAGGGTCCTTCCTACCAGTGCACAGCCTGAACGGTGAAAATGAAACTACTTAGATTGAAAATCACCTATATCCAATAACTTTCCCCTCTTTCCATTTTTCGCTATGTGCACTAATAACGGAGTTTGCCTATGGGTCCGGACTTTTGAATCACCCTATATTTCTAATAACTGAGAACGTAAATATCAGCTTCATGTACAGTGGGATCCATTTGTATTACCGTGCAAATTGTCCATGACTATTTTCATTAATTTTTCTCTTCCATCCTATGTGTTTTTAAGCGATGGATTTTTATGTATGCTGGCTAAGAAGTTGTCGACAGTTTATTTTGAGTTTTCTTTTAATTCTTGAAGCTTTTATTGGGTCAAATAAAATGCACGAACATGGTGATGGACAATTTGCACGGTAATACTCATGGATCCCACTGTACGTTGATTCAAACAATATTGTATTTAATTTCTATTAGACTTTTACCTTTGAATTACAGTACTTTGTCTATCAAAATATGTTACCACACATTACCTAACCTACCCTAACCTGACCAGACTTAACCTAAATCTAACACAACTCCAGATTTCACTGGCGTCCCATTTATACATTTTGTATAGTTATTGAGTAATCGTGTATGCATGACATTTTTTAAAAAAAATAAAAGACCCGTTTATGAGAAAATGGCTACGAAGGTTTTCTTTACATCATCTTCAATTTTGTTTTACCCTGGCATAGGCATGCTATATCTCGTGCGAAAGAGTCATTCAAGAAATTTCCAACACCGTCTGAATAGTTTCTATAGGTGCGGTGATTGCTGGAATATTACATTTTTCATCCCTGTAATATCATAAATACAAGAGATATGGATCTACAATTTTGCATATTTTGCTCTCAGGTAGTTCTTCCAGTATGCCAAATTTCTAATGAATCAAAAAATGCAAGGTTCAGGACATTGTTGATTTCACATGGAATGACCCAATAATTGAATCTGTCACATGAATAAGCTAGTTTTAGTTAACAGACAACTGCAGCATGTTATTTGATTTACCCAGGTTGAAGTTTCTATCTTAAGTTGTGTAACAACATGTGTTAAATGCCCAAATTGTGTGTGTTTTTAAATCTTATTGTTCATTCACAAACACTATTTAAATACCTATTTATATAATTTATTTTGACATTTACATTTGAGATTAACTTAAGTAAACAATAATCCTAGGTATGTGCTAGCTTTCTGTTATTTCTAAAATTTGATCAATTAAAATATGGACAGCTTAACAGACTTTCGTATTTAAAAAAAAACAATTATTAAGAATTCATGAAAACTATTTTAGACAGGCACGTAGCCAGGGGGAGGACTCTGGTGGATGAACACCCCCAGAAATCCTACAAATATCTAACTTAAATTGTGCACGGTGGTAATTAATTTTACTTCCTTGTCAGGATTAAACATCGTGCATAAGATGTAACAAACCTACGAGGCTCTATAATTTTCCACACCTATCAAATTCAGACAGAAGAAACAAATAATATATTTCGATAACAAACATAGGGATAAAGCATGTTAATTTTTCATGTTTGTTTAACTAGTGTTATTTCGAAAGTACTTTGTAAGGAATTTCACGTTCGGCTGGAGTAGAAGGTATAAACACAACGATTCAAGTGTTCTTGATACCATAGTGATGAAACTAGAAACCGAATGGGATCATTTTCATCCCGGTGCCCCTGACAAGCGATAGGAGAGGATCATTGCGCGTAAGATGGTTCAATGTCTGGAGGAAAATGAAAGGATTATACGCAGCAGGGAGGATTTACACCCGTGAAGTATGGCTCCAGAATAGTGTTGCCATGCAAAACGGTGAAACAAAATGGTAACAAGAGAGTATGTCAAAAGATGTTTCCTGAAGTGGATTATAAATGGCAATATAGTCGGCATAGCAACAGTGTCAGGAGAAACATGGATGTTTCACGTATTGTACTGATGGAAAACGTTACGTAGTTTTGTCTCAAGGTACATAGAGGTTTTGTCTATCTATATATTGTCTGTCTGG
The DNA here is from genome assembly GCF_977018435.1 of Lepisma saccharinum. Lineage (NCBI taxonomy): Eukaryota > Metazoa > Arthropoda > Insecta > Zygentoma > Lepismatidae > Lepisma > Lepisma saccharinum. The sequence continues at coordinate 49,103,207 of NC_139243.1, forward strand.
TTTAATCGTGACCATAGACGCAACTGCGCATGCGCTGACTGGACGAGTGCAGTGGCAAAATAGGTGTGGAGGGAAACAGGTTCTGCGAAAACTGCTGAAACAATATTGAAGTTTTACATACAGTAACGTCGCCGGCAAAATACATTAACCCTTAACTAAAATGGGCGTTGATAATCACATGACTGTTATAAGGGGCTCTGTTTTGATTTTGAATTGTGAACTAGCTGTTTTGCTATTTTCAATTTCTGGCGCGTTCCACATGACTTGACATGGATATAAAAGAATACTCTAAAGCAGTTTTCAATCATTGTTTAGTTAAAGAAATGTGACGTAATTAATGCAAAGAGGAATAAAATCATTTAGAAATTCCAACAATATCTCCTTTATGTTTTTTTGAATTCCAAATTCTTAACATTTGTACGTGTTTATGTTCTCCGAAGAGAGATAGTTCAAAGTAATATGTAATATTATCCTGAAATTGAAAATGAGTTATGTTGGAACAAACGTAACGAAAAACAAATGTAACTACTATGGTACGTCTGTCAGACTTCTAGCCGAAAATAGAATTCAGTAAGATTTGAAAAACAAAGGTAAGACCTCGTAACCTTGGCAGCGTGCAACCAGTATCCCATCTTAAAAATATGGAGGAGCGTCCACTTTATGGTTGGAGGAGTGCGAGGAATAAAGTAAAAGATAAATACAGTGCAGTCCGAAAGTAGTTAAGGGTTAAGAGATAAGTTAGCAGTTGTAAAAACATCACAAACTCAACAGAGGTGATAAAGAAGAAAACAACCGAACGCATACAAACGAAAAATATTAATCTGAAACCTTCAACTTTTTTTTGTGCATGTTTCTACCTACCTCCCCTCTTCCGTGTCGATTCGTCCTCTGTTAGTTTCGTCTCTCGCGGTCGAATAGTAGAGCGAGTGGCTTAGCATCCACAATTGGAAATATTCGAGAAACGATAGAGAATACCCAGCATCTCTACTCGTGAGCATTCCGGGGGGCTGTTATTTTTTAGTTGGCCCCCCAAGAAATATATGTGAATAGAAAAATTAAATTAAAGTATGTAAAATTAATTTTCTTTGTGAATTTCTTTTACATTTGCAATATTTACATAGGACAAATCTCGTGTTATTATCCACAGATGGAGTAGAACCATTTTATAAAAATCTGTACAACTATGTTGTAATGAAAAAAAATGAACTGTAATCTAACTCAAATAATTAGTATATAGCTCGTAAAGTACACTCATGCAAAGTAACGGAGAGGAAATTCGATTTTGCACTTCAAGTATGTGCAATTAAATAAATTTATAATATTCCATTTTATGCATACTTATAAACAAATAGCATAACTGTAGGGCAAAAAGCTGTTTTTGTATTTACAGAATCAATGTAAAGATATTGTAAGCTTATTTGTAACCCTACTTTAATAGTAATAAATAATAATAATATTAATAATAATCACACACTCAAAGCTCTTGGAAATTACAAGGAGTGTGTGATTATATTATATATTACTTTTATTAAATACCTAGTCTTGCCATAAACACTGTTACAAATTTCGGCTTGGACTGTACATCCGGTAGTCAGGCTCGTGGTCAAGCTCACTTCTGACCAATATGTGTATATTCAACTGTGGAAGAGCAAGCGTGTATCTTCTTGTGCTTATCATGGAAGGGGTGAATATGAAAATAGAACAGCCTTAATTGTTCTGCATATGGTTAGAAGGTCACCCACTGAGATTTTTCAACCCCAAAAACTCTGAAGATCAGCCAAAGGTATGTGTGTTTGACAATTCAGAGATTCACCGAGATTGGTAGCGTGAATGATCGCCCAAAAATTGGTCTACTTGACACCGTATGAACAGTGGCAACTGTTAAAACAGTAATGGCACAGTAGAATGACAGCATTTTGTTCCTATGCGTCAGCAAAAATTCGATGCGACTGGTGTTATGTTACATCCGGTGTAGCGGGGTACGAGCGATTTTATTGTTGAGTCAGCAGAACGTGTCTGATCACGTTGAAGGCATCGGAAGCGGTGGGGGAGGGGGGTCAATGGATTTGTCACGTTGTTTCTTGATGTATGCTAACCTAACACGTGCGTATGTTTGTGTGTGTGTGGAGGAAATGCGCGCGCAACCATTGCGTATGATGCAAACACATGAAGAAATGATTTAAAGATGGCGCCGAAGGTGCTTTACCTCGAAAGCTTAGCGGCTAAGGTTATTGCTCTGTAAAACAAGAGGCGTCGAGGGTTCGATTCCTGGTAGAGTCAATATTGATTGATTGATAGATTGAGTTAGTTTTTCTAAGTCCGTTTTATGCACGGCAAAACTAATCAGGATTGGAGCTACAGTTGAAAAGTGGTGATTCGGACCACTATGTGCCTCCACCGAGTATCGAACCTGGGACCCCCTTGATTACAAGGCGACGATGTCAATATTGAATGATCTCGATTAGCCTGTGTGTAAATAAAGGCAACAAAATGGTTGAGTTCGAAAATCGAGTTGGGTTAGTGGTTAATGTTGTCACCTGGCAATGAAGAGGTCGCGGGTTCGATTCTCTAGGTAGTTAAATTAGGCCAATTGTTTAGTCCCGCCATTATAGGTCCCCGATTAGTCCATCTGTGCATAAATAGTGTTTGAATAAAATCAATATGGCGGCTTTGGGTTAGTGGTTAATGTTGTCGCCTGGTAATGAAGAGGTCGCGGGTTCGATTCTCTAGGTAGTTAAATGAGGCCAATTATTTTGTCCCGCCATTATAGGTCCCGATTAGTCCATCTGTGCATAAATAGTATTTGAATAAAATCAAAATGGCGGCCGCGTTTTGTGTTTAGCGGCGGCGGCGACCGGGGCGCGGCGCGGGGCGGGGCGGCGCGGCGCGGGGGGTGTTTTTTATTCCGCGAGATGTTTTAACCAAGTGGTTGAGGGTTCGATTCCCAATGTTGGTGAAAATTGGATATTCAATTGTATTTGTTTAAAAGTTCCGATTAGCTTTTTTGTGCACAAAGAGAAAATGAACTAATTGGAAATAGGATGTTTATGCTGTAATGAAAAGGTCCCGGGTTTGATTCACAATGTCAAATTGGCTGATAATGATGTTGTTTTTAAAATAAAATAAAAAAGAAGTGTGTTGAGTCCCCATTAGTATTTATGCAGGAACAGATATTAAAAATCAAAACAAAATGGCTGTGACTGGTGTTTAGTATTCGAAAGGTTCCAGGTTCGAGTTCCTAGTTATAATTTTTTTTTTTTTTTTTTAGTTTACAGAATTAGTCCCCATTTATTGCGTTTTGGCGAACACGTCCTCCCCTTTTGTGGCATTTGGACATGTTGGAGATATACATAGAAATTGTTGTCAAAATGGCTAATAATGATTTTCTGTTTAAATAAAAAAGAAGTGTGTTATCAGTCCCGATTAGCACGAACAGATATTCAAAAAGCAAAACAAAATAGCTGATATTGTTGTTTAGTATTCAAAAGGTTTTGGGTTCCAATGCTGGCAAATTTGCAGAATAACATTGATTTGTTTAAAAAGTGAGTTACTATTCCCGATTATTTTTGATACACAAATAGAAAATGGGGTGATTTTGGAGTTTTGCTACCAAAGGGCTAATGTTGGAGTTTTTTTAACGCAGTCCCGATTAACCGTAATGCATAAAGCTGTTTCAACGAATATCGAACCTGGAACCTTTTGATTACAATGCAAAGACTTTACCACTAATGTATGCTATGTTTTAAAACCAAAAATAAATAATAGTATCGAATTTTTTAAAAAATGCGTTACCAGTCTCGATTAGCTGTTATGCACAAACAGATGTGTTTTGAAACCAAAGGGGGGTCGAGGGTTCGATTACAACTGGGTATGTGTGTTGAGGAAACTAAAGGTCAACAGGCATGGAAAGTTTTTATTCGCCATCTCAAAATAAGTTTTTGGGCTTGGTACAGGTAGCTTTTTGTAGAAAGCCCCACAACGACATCAACGTGGCTACCATCTGTGGGGGCCTCTTTTTTTTTTAAGTTGGAGAGGGGCACAAAGCCGTTTGTACCATACAACGTTGCACCGAAGAACCAACTTGTCAACTAGTCACTCACTCCATCATTAAAGTGCACAACATAATATCAGATTTGCACTGATAATAAGCAAAAAATTATAGCGGCTGCATAATTATATTTCAATGACAGCAAATGGTTTCAAATGAATGGTTTTCACTTTTATTTTTTACTAAGTAACAGATTTGGTAATGAAAAGCTTTAACATTTGCATATAATATGAGATTTGTTTTGGTATCCAGTTTGTATGTTGACCAAATCACAGATATACTATTACTAAGGATAGCATTAACTTAATCTAATAAAAATATATTCCACTGCATTACAAAATTAACTCATTCTGTTTTCTGTTGTTTGAATCCATATGGTAAAGTCTCGAAATTTGATGCACATCTTTTTCTTTTGGTATATACCACCTGAAAAACCCTTATTTCCGGCTTACTAACAACGGAATGTGTTTTTGTGCGTACGATTTTGTTCGAGTTGAGTAAAGTTAAAGAGGAGGTGGTGTTGAGAATAGCATTGGTGAGTGATTCGAAATTGATTGTGCTGCTGTTTTTATGGTTTAGACATATGCCTTTCACCTTGCAAACAGTAGTAACATTAGTATTGTCTGGATTTACTACCTCAAATGCATAACTTTTCGGCCCACTGGATGAAAATGCTCTGATATAAGCATTTTTCCCATAGAGTTCTAGTTCATTTGTTAACTCCCCTAGATAGTCTCCAACAGGCAGATCAACATCACCTGGCCTTTGAATATAAATAACACTATCGGTATCATAGTACAATACATTTTCGCCTAATGTATCCAAATATTCATAAAGCTCTAGTCGTGCATGTGTTGTAGTGTATGCTGCAATAACTACATTTACAGTCGATAATGGAAGTGCAGATTCTTCGAGATATTGCCAGTGAACAAACAACATATCTTCATTTATAGGTATAACTTGATGTACTTCAACATTGGGATTTTCTAGTTTATCGAAAAAATCCTTAGGATTGTTGATAATACTAACTTGACCAGGGTTTTCTCTCTGTCCAAATTTACCCCAAAATGAATTCAGCATAAATTTTGCTAAGCTTCGTAATCCAGGATTAGCACATATTCTCTTTTCATCAACAACACACCCTCCTTTTCAAAATAGTCAGCTATGTATTTTTTTTTGGATTCTTCATCAATACACCACAATGGCCAGCCGCTTGCTTCAACTTTTGCTTTGAGAAATGTATTGATGTACTCTGCAAAAACACCACCTGATTTTTTTGCAGGATCATATTGTTCAACATTATATTCCCATACCTCATGTAATTCTAAAATTTTGTATTTCTTTTGAACTGCCTTCTGAACTTCATCCACAACCCAGGTTCCAGTTATAGCTCTTTCCCTAGCAGTATGGTTACATTCCGCCTGGTTTATTTCATGGGCACAAGTTCTACATAGGGGGAAAGTTAATTTTGAATTGGTTCGATATGGTAACACAGGATGGTACAGATCTCTGTGGAAGTATTGTTGCTTTGACAAGTCCTTCAAAAGAATAAATATCGGGGCATTCTTCCCCCACATAAATTTTCACCGGATGGCCAACTGGAAACTTTTTAACTTTGCAACAATAAGGGTACAGGCTACATACATCCTTATATTGAATTGTTTCATTTTCTTTCACAGTGTAATGTAGTTTGGTAGCATTAGTTCTACCACCATAAAACGCCTCCCGGGGAATTATGGGGCTTTAATTGATAACGGATGTTTTTCAACATAATGTTTCATGGTTTTGTTATTTCTCAACTGCTGGTGAAATTCGCACCCCCACATCTCATGGACAATGTAGTTAAGTGCTTTTAATCTGGTAATTTTATTTTCTGTTCTTTCATACCGAAAAGATAAAGTATCATATGGGTCATCATGAAGAGGTTCTGTACGTGAAGTAGGGAAACATTTGACACAACCATGTGTTCTGCATCCTTGATATTCAAATACATGCTTTTGCCCCTTTTGATCTTTAAAATATCCATCTACTTTCAAATTTCCTCCAACTTTTACTTCTGGTCCTCTGGCTGCATGTTGGATTTCGATTTTATGTTTTTTTTCCTCCCATACCAACCATTGAATAGCCTCTATAGACTGAATATCACACCATCTGTATCCGTTTTTAGGAATAATTCCTATATGTTCTGCTTTCAAAAATCTTTTACGGAATACTTTATTGCAAGCTGAAGCGATGGTGATGGCTTCCAATAATGGGTTCACTGTTGTTTCTTTTTCAAAAGTGGTCATGAATTTCAAACAGGCAGCACGTAGTACATTAACATCTTCTACACAGTATTTTCTCAACTCCTTCTGCATATCGAAAACTACCCCTGTTTTCTGTTGTTCACTATGCCATTCCAAAAAACTGGTTCTCTGATTCTCCATCATAGAATCAACAGCGTAAAATTCAGTACCAGGGATACATCCGACATATTCTTTATTTTTCAAAGTATTAAAAAAATGAGGAAAATACCCTTTGGACATTGGGAGATCAAATGCTTTCGGTAATTTGTTGAGCGCCATTGGAATAAAGTTGAGAGAATCTATGAAATGGATATTGTGCATCTTCAAAGATAATATTTTGGCTCCATTCATGATCACAGACGGTGTCCATTTCATTTTTCGATCATAGTTTGCAGTACAAAGTGCGAATCATACCCTCTACTATTGTGTGCAATACACACAATATTGTTAATTTTGGTGCGGTGAGCTGAAACAAATTGCAGAAAATCGTAAACAGGTTCTGTACTATCAAAAATGTGCTGTCTTTTTCCGCATACACTGCACCATTGAGACATATCTTTGTTCTCAATGCAATTATAGCATACATTTTGGCACACCAAAAGATTTGGAATATGCAGAAATTTGTTTTCAGTGCCTTCTAGTTTTGTGTCCTGCCTCCATTCAATATCGTAGAAAACAAGCATTGCTTTTTTTGATATAAGAGAAGATATTTGTTTGCCATAAATTTTTTGGATGTGACATAGATGTTCAGATGGTACCATATTTTTACAGCTGACACAGAATTTCTCTCCACATATACAAGGATTTCTGTTTGTACGGATAGCATACGCTTTCAGGCATTTTTCACAACATTTTACTGTCTGACAAAGAGAGTTTTTTTCTATTGTAACATGTTTTATGATTATTGTAACATTTTTGACCATAGAAAAATCTGTTACAATCAGTGCACTTTATTTTGGTTTCTGAAACAGTACATTTGGGCTTTTTTTGGCATTGTGAACAAACAGCTGTACAGGATCCTAGATGTCTAGAAACATGATCATATTTTTTATGGCAAGTTTCACAATAGAAATTAGCGGAGAATGCAGCTGTAAGAGATGTTATAACATTAAAATGGTTGTTTATGTACACCAAATTTAAAGTTTCGCGCCTAGGTAATAAAGGACCTTCATATATCACATCACTCCCGGAAAATCCATTATATACGGTAATCTTGAAATCAGATAAATAGTCCTGAAATTTTTGAATTTCGGTAGTTCCTCCACCACCATTCAAATTTTCCCCAGCTTCTCTGCACAGTTATCCACTTCTTCTTCCATAACACATTTATGTTGTCTAACATATTGATAACGTTTTTTAGGTTCTTTTTTGTAAACATTAATACCTCTTGCCACAACCAACGCATAAGCCAAACACCTGCTATCGGAATTTTTAATAGTTATAATTCCTTTTTTTAGTTTACAGAATTGTTCCCCATTCATTGCATTTTGGCGAACACGTCCTCCCCCTCGTGGCATTTGGACATGATGGAGATATACATAGAAATTGTTGTCAGAAAAGAATGTTGTATTGCTCTGCAATACTTTTTCCAATGCTGCCCACAATATCTCCATATTTACCGCCTGTGCTTCCCGAAAAGATAACCAAAAAGGGCGATCAGGGTGATCTTCATTTCTGATAGTAATACCAACTTGGTCATGCTCGGCCACATCACGTAGAACATATTGGACCAGTTCTTGCAATCCCTCCTGAACCCATATCACCGGATTCTCATTGTGTGGTGCCCCCCGCAACCGAGCACGCACCATTCGTCCTTCCATATTGAATCTTTGGTAACGCCTTTTTGTCTCTTCTATAACTTCAACATGATGTAACACTGCATCATCGCCACCGCCTACCTGTCTGCACACTTCCGCTTCCTGAAAACAATCCCTAAGCACCATTTGGTATAACGCTGGCGAAATATGATTTGTACATTGCTCCAATTCTCTAGTGTCTAAAACAGATTCTAAATGGAAAATATCTCCACATTTTTCATCGATTGTTCCAATACACCCAAATATCTCTGTATCCTGGTTGTTATACTTGTTAGGAAACATTTCAACATGTTGGTTGGTCTCACTAGAAATAGAGACAGAGGGTCTGGGTTGATTGCTGTTAATAGCAGTAGAGGTAGAGGGGGTAGATTGGTTGAGGTCATGAACAGTACTGTGAGCAGTAGGAGAGACATTTTGTTTGTGCTTATTATGCTCTTGTGAATAATCACCCCCCGTTGATTTATTAGCATTATTTTCCCCCAATTCATTGGCAATAGCTACAAATATATCTTGAGTATCATTGTTTACAGATTTGTCTATGTTGTCAATCGATATATTTGCTCCATCTGTACCCAAGGCCAAATCCAGATCACTGAGCATGCCCTGAGTGGATATATAGCTACTCTGACTATATTCACCAATTTGATTTCTGATTGTATTCAAAACCTCTTGGGTGCTTATTTCAATACCCCTCTCAAAATTAGCAGTGCCTGCATTTTCCATTGAGGTGGAGGGCGTAGATTGGATGTAGTCACTATAACTACCATAACTATGAACAGTAGTAGAAACATTTTGTTTGTGCTTATTATGCTCTTGTGAATAATCAACCCCAGTTGTTTTATTAGCATTATTTTCCCCCAATTGATTGGCAATAGCAACAAAAATATCCTGAGTATCAATGTTTACAGATTTGTCTATGTTGTCAATCGATTTATTTGCTCCATCTGTACCCAAGGTCAAATCCAGATCACTGAGCATACCCTGAGTGGATATACAGCTACTCTGACTATATTCACCAATTTCATTTCTGATTGTATTCTAAACCTCTTGGGTGTTTATTTCAATACCCGTCTCAAAATTAGCAGTGCCTGCATTTTCCATTGAGGTGGAGGGGGTAGATTGGATGTAGTCACTATAACTACCATAACTATGAACAGTAGAAGAGACATTTTGTTTGTGCTTATTATGCTGTTGTGAATAATCAACCCCAGTTGATTTATTAGCAATGTCTTCCCCCAATTGATTGGCAACAGCAACAAAAATATCCTGAGTATCAATGTTTACGGTTTTGTCTATGTTGTCAATCGAATTATTTCCCCCAGTTGTACCCAAGGCCAAATCCAAATCATTGAGCACACCTTGGGTGGATATACAGCTACTTTGACTAAATTCTCCGATTTCATTTCTGATTTTATTCAACACCTCTTGGGTGCTTATTTCAATAACCTTCTCAAAATTAGTAGTACTTCCAGTATCCATTTTTCGAAGATATCTGAAAATTATAAAGTTCAAAATTACCTAACAACTTGTCAACTAGTCACTCACTCCATCATTAATCTATATAAAAACTGTGTTTGTAAAATTGTCTAAAGCCCCGATTACCCCATCTATGCATAAAACGGGCTTCTAAACAATTTCTCTGTTTGCGCACTGCGGCTGATTGGAACTAGTGCCAGTTTTTAAAAACTAATTTAAATACATACATATGACACCGCTTCAAACTGTAGACCCATTCCCGATTACCCCATCTGCGCATAAAGCGACCTTCTAAACATTTTTTTTTCTGCATACAGCGGCTGATTGGAACTGGTGACAATTTAAAAAAATTATATAGATACATATAGCTCTGCTTCAAACTGTGGGGTCCAGTCCCGATTACCCCATCTATGCATAAAGCGGCATTCTAAACAATTTCTCTGTTTGCGCACTACGGTTGATTCGAACTGGTGACACAGTTTTAAAAACTAATTTAAATAGATACATATCACTCCGCTTCAAACTGTAGATCCAGTCCCGATTACCCCATCTATGCATAAAACGGGAGTAGAAGAGGAATGCGCCAACGTCTGTCGCTATTTAATATTCGCAATTCATTTGCACGTACTTATAACTAATTTGCACGGGTTTTAATTAATTTGCACGTACTTAGAACTAATTTGCACGTACTTAGAATTCATTTGCATGTACTTAGAATACTTTACATTTATGTATTTGCATGTTTATAACTTTTTATGAATATATAATTATTTATTTTATGAAAAATATGTATATAGAAGGTAATTAGAGGTACTAAATGCTATGCATATGGTTTTATATTCATTACTGCAAAGTATGTAACGTATCAATCGATAATAATTAATGTTTATAATATTGAAAATAAGTTTTCTATGGTTTATGAACCGCTATGAACGGTGGTAATGATACGAAAGAAGACGGTCCCGGTACTCGAACCCGAGATATGTAATATTATTAATTAGTACTATGCAGTAATTTCATCATGTTATGAAACACGGTGGTGCAACACGCTAGACAGAATACTGTCTCCGAATTTCGACTCCGCTCTGATGCCAGACAGAGAGAATGAATTAATATTCAGCGCAGGTAGAGGAGAAAGGAATTTTGGGGAAGCGCGCTCAAGGTCAAATGACGTCACAACGTCAGAACAAACAAAGAACCCGGTTGACCAATCAGAACCGATTTTTTCAAGGTTAACCAGTACGCAAGAACAGGGGAAAGCTATGCAATACTGTAGGGCAGGGGAGGGATTCAACCAGACAACAAAGAATGTCTGAGAATGCGCAGCAAGGGTCAAATTTCTGAAGCTATGCGTCGCTTGTAGAACCGGTTTCCGCCGCCAATTAATATTCCGCTCAGGTTTGCCTTCAAGGCACAGGACGCTTTAGCGCAGGTTTTTTTTATCTGTACTATGAAGAAGGGAGAGCTATTAGGGACGGGGCCTACAGTTTTCATCATTTGCTTTTATCACGGGGTAACGAACCTAGGACCCTTTGATTATTGATTTAGGTAGTAAATGTATGTTACTGTGTGCTATTTAATTTAATTTTGAGTTTATTTTTTACCAAACTTTGACTTTATGTCAAACATTTTCACAGCTTATCCTTATTTTTACAAAAATAACACTATTTGTACTATTCAGGCAACATTTTTTATTAAATTTTGGACTCGCAAAGATATTTTTACAACTTTTTAACTTATTATTTTACAATTTTATGTTAATTGTTTACCAAAATAACACTATTTGTACTATTCAGGCAAAACTTTTATTAAATTTTGGACTCAAAGACATTTTTTCAACTTTTATTTGTTTATTTTACAACTTTAAGTTAATTTTTACCAAAATAACACTATTTGTACTATTCAAGCAACATTTTTTATTAAATTTTGGACTCACAAAGACATTTTTTTCTACGTTTAACTTATTATTTTACAACTTTATATTAATTTTTTACCAAAATAACACTATTTGTACTAATCAGGCAACATTTTTTATTAAATTTTGGACTCACAAAGACATTTTTTCAACTTTTAACTTATTATTTTACAACTTTATGTTAATTTTTACCAAAATAACACTATTTGTACTATTCAGGCAACATTTTTTATTAAATTTTGTATTTACAAAGAGATTTTTTCAACTTTTAACTTATTATTTACAAGTTTATGCCTATTTTTTTACTCTAATAACACAATTTAATTTATTCCGGCAACATTGTTTATTAAATTTTGGACTAGCAGACACTTCTTTTATTTGTAATTTATTATTTTACAACTTTATGTTAATTTTTTTACCAAAATAACACTATTTATACTATTCAGGAAAGACTTTTAGTTACATTTTCGACACACAAAGTGTGTGTTCTCAACTTCTATCTGTTTATTTCACAAGTTTAGGCTTATTGTTACCAAAATAACACAATTCAATCTGTTCAGGAAAGACTTTTAGTTATATTTTCGACACACAGAGTGTGTGATCTCAATTTCTATCTGTTTATTTCACAAGTTTAGGCTTATTATTACCAAAATAATACAATTCAATCTGTTCAGGAAAGACTTTTAGTCGCATTTTCGACACACAGAGTGTGTGATCTCAACTTCTATCTGTTTATTTCACAAGTTTAGGCTTATTATTACCAAAATAATACAATTCAATCTGTTCAGGAAAGACTTTTAGTCGCATTTTCGACACACAAAGTGTGTGTTCTCAACTTATATCTGTTTATTTCACAAGTTTAGGTTTATTATTACTCAAATAACACAATTCTATCTGTTCAGGAAAGATTTTTAGTTACATTTTCGACACACAAAGTGTGTGTTCTCAACTTTTATTTGTTTATTTTACAAGTTTAGCCTAATATTTACTCAAATAACACGATTTGAACGTGTTTTTTATTACATTTTGGACACACACACACACACACACACACACACACACACACACAGAAAGAGAGAGAGAGAGAGAGAGAGAGAGAGATTTTCCAAGTTTACAGGATTATGCTCTAAGTTTACTCAAATAACACAATTTCGTCTATTCAGGCAACATTTTTTATTATATTTTACTCACAAAGACATGTTTTTTCAATTTTTAACTTATTATTACTCAAATAACACAATTTAATCCAGTCAGGAAGGATTTGTTATTATATTTTGGATGCACAAAGAGATGTTTTCAACTTTTTTTACTGATTTTTTGCAGGGTATGTATTAATTTTTATTTATTTTGTTTTGTATCATATATACATTTACAAATTTTTAACTTAGAGTTTAGTATTTATTTAAATCTTTTCAAAAACACTAAAGAAAAAGTACTTTTAACTAAAATGTAAGCCACAGAATATATTATTATTATTATTATTATGGTTTAGTGATTTCCACTATGCTTTTGTTTTGTATTTCTATATGTATTTATTTAGGTCAGGTTACGCCTGCTACGTAGGAAAGTTTGTTTATTTTAGAGTTTGCTGAGTATTTTGTTACTTTTATACTAGGTAAAGTTTCCTAAATATATCAGGTAGGGCTCCATCCATATAGTTTTGTTTTTTTGCTATTTTGGAGATGATGCGATCAGCACCACTCTCCATCTGCTTTTTATTTTATGTACCCAATATTATTTTGAGGCTTAGTGAATTCTAGAGCCTATTTATGCAGGAGAGAGGGCTTGAAAATTTTGATCTCAGATAACCCACAACTATTTGTCAGAGTATTTTAAAGGATATTTTATATTTATTATGTGCCACTAGAATATCAAAGCTTGCTTAATTTTTATGTCTGTAACGCTGTTATTGTATTTCTAGCTAAGGCTTACTGGATAAAGTACACGAAATGTTTATCATTTCGACTATTTACCTTTATACGAGGCCAAATTTTTAGTGTAACGAAAATTATTGTGTGTCTATAAAGACTGAAATCCCTTTACCGATGGGTCCATAACTGGACGCTTACCAACATTGTTCCTTTTTTTTTTTTTAAAAAAAAATATATAACCATTTATCAATATATTGACTATTCACAGGACAAGACGAAGTTCACAGACGACTGACTATATGGACCATAGGTCCACTTGCTAAATTTTTTTCTATGCTAGAAGAATAATTTAGCCTTATAGCCTTTTTCAAGGTATTTTTAAAGTATTACTGGTTTTTGGGTGCATCAACATTTGGGTTATTTCCATTTGGTTTATTATACGAGGCTACAATCACTATATGAACACTGAAATCCTCAGATTGAAGCTAAAAGCTTAGGCTGTAACTAGGGATTTAGTATGTATATCGATAATTTATAGGACAACACGAACCTTACCAAGGATTATAGGTGACGTAGAACCATACGCCAGAGCTTTGTTAATCTGCAAGAAGCACTTACAGCTAATATTACGAGGAAATGAGGTTAATTTTTACTGTTTCACAAGAATGCTATCTTTTATACACCCAATATTTGCTTTTTCAAGTAACTACTTGTACCAGAAGCACTTACAGGCCAACTCTAACTAGACTTCGACTTATTCTATATCAGGTGCTAAATTTATAAAGAACTATGATTGTGTATATTTCTGAGGAAGTACGCAAAAGCAGATTACCCGATTAAAGTATCTGAAAAACAGATTTTTCTATGCAAGTATATTTTTATTGACTGGATTATTTAACAGATCAAACAGGAAGACTGCAAAATTCATTAAATGTAGGTCTATCGTATAGGTGGTTTCAGAGATATAAAAAGAACAAATATAAGATTTCGCTTTTTTTTGCTTCTGAGGCTAATCGCGACGCTAAGGGTAAATGGCGAGGAAATGTAACGGAGGAGAAACAGTCCCAAAAGTTATGGGCTGCATGTAAGTTAATACCACAGAGATATTACAGTAGGTGTAGGTTCTACCACCAGAACATTTCTATTATAATAATGCTGGTTATGCTGTACTGTTAGCTAAAGATGCTGATAATTGAGAAACTTAAAAGCTTATTTGTAAAATTTTAGATAAATAATAATCTGTTAGACTGTAAACATATTTTATATCCATTCTGCAAAAGATCCGATGACAAAATTTAAAATTGTAATCGCCCAGACAGGGACTTGAACCCTGGACAGATAGGTTAAAAGCCTAACGCTATACCAACTAAGCTATCTGGGCACAAGGTATTCTTTTCTTGAAAAGTTAGTTATGTTAAGAAATATATTGAAACACTTGAGAACACTCTTGGTCTGGTTCGACAGAGAAGGAGACAACATTTCCAAATTTTTACAGACTGGGTGTATTTTTCCACTATAGAGGCCTTCACTATATGTAATTCGAAACGCTAAAGTTCAGCTAGCTTCCAAAATTGAGGTAAATATTGTGTTTGGCGAGATTAACAAGTTACAATTATATCCAGTTACGGACAAATAAAGCTAAAACTCTCAGATTTACTGTACTAGCCAAGTTTTAGTAACATTTTCTTCACTTTAGTACAAATACCAAAGAAATAGGTATATTTTATTTATAATTTGACAAAATGTACTAGTATTTAATTCACAAAGTTGGGTAAAAACAGTATTTTTTAAAAAATATTGTTACTGCCTTCAAATTTTATGTTATTTAGCCACTAACAACTGGTTTACACTGTTTGGCATCCTTTAAATAGGAAAAGAAGGAATTATTTGTTTAGTATTTTTACTACTTTATATTTATTTAAGAAAACAATTCTACAGTTTAACTTAATTTTTAACAAATTGTTACTAATTTATGTATCAAAGTTATGTTATTTAGAGTGTATGAAGGCGTATAAAGTTAATATTTGTACTTATCAGTTCAACTAACAATTATATTTTACACACAAAAGATAATGTTTACAGTTAAATTACTTGAATCAGAGAATAATATTTTACAGTAATTGAGTCATTCAGCACTAGTCAGTACTTTTATGCATCAGAAAGTTTTCTTAATTTTCTATTCCGCATGCTATTTTGGGCTATTCTTAAAATGTATTTCTAGGGCAAACTGGTTTAATTTTCTGCTTATAATGCAAAGTTGACAGTTTTCGCACAATGCATTGTACATTTGTTATATTCTCTACTTACAATCCAAATATTATGCTTATTTAATGTATAACTAACTAACTCTCTAGCCTTCTTAAACCCGAATGTTCACGCCTGCAGCAACACATGCCTTTCATCTGTCCCTGTCCTGAGCAACATCTATATACTCCTTTCCTTCCCTACCAATTTCCTTTTGGTACATCTCTACATTATCCCTCCATCTTTGTTTTGGTCTTCCTATTGATCTTTTACCATCAGGTTTCCCAACAAGAATCCTGTATACTCTTCTTTCCTCTCCCATTCGTACCATATGATCTACACACCTAAGTCTTCTTGATTTAATCATTCTAATAATATCTGGACATGAATACAAATTATGTACTTCTAAATTACGTAACCTTCTCCACTCATCTGTCTCCTCATCTGTTTTAGGCCCAAATATTTTCCTAAGGATTTTATTTTCAAATACTCTCAATTTATGTTTCTTTTTCAATGTAAGGGATCAAGTTTATTTACTGTATTTAACTTTTATTTTTTTTGTAATTAACAAAAATTAAAAGCTTATACTGTAGTTATTAGATCTTTTTTCTATCACCTTATTTTGAAATTAATATTATTAGGTATAGTCTTTGATTTATAACTATATTGCTTTTTTATCAATTTATCTAAGAGTACACGCAGACAAACACATGTGTATACACTTTTCTGTAAATAGATATGCCTTTTTTCAATATTTTAGTATGAAGATTGCACTTTAGCTATTTAAGCAAGGGTAGGAAAGGTAGGATTTCTGAGAATTTGTTGCAGGATTTGGTTGTCCAAGTATAGATGAGAACTGAGCTGGGAGACTGTTTTGAACCTTTTCATGATAGTTTGCATGTGAACTGTATCCAAAATGGGCACTATTGACTGTGCATGCTTCTAAGTTTTGCTGTTATTTTACATCAACTCTGTGAGACTGTAGTCAGTTTTCCCTTTTCAAGTAGTTTTTATTGATTGTATTTGTATATGTTTTGGGGACTTAGCAGTTTTATGTTATGAGGCAGTTTCTTGTAGAATATTTTTACATGATTGTTTTTAGATATTGAGTGTCTGCTGTTTTACTTGTAATTATTTTCCTTCTTGTGTTGTGTATTTGACTATATTTTGTCCAAGTTCGTAGTATTTAGAATAATTGTTGTTAACTTGTAGATGTAGGGAGTAATAATCCTTTGCAAGATGCCCTATACTTTAGTCTGAACATTATTTTTAGTGTTCACTTTTGAAGCCTTAGTATCCTGGTAGTATTATTAATGTAGAGGTAAATTAGGCTGAAATGTAGGCATTTTTCTGATAAATTATATTCACTTAGTTGTTTCAGCAGGTAGAAGTTGCATGATGGTTTACTGCTGATGATGTTAATTTGCTCTTCTTATGTACTACGTATGATGTAGCTTACTTGAGTAATTGGAATTATCTACTGAAAAAAGGATTGCTTGTCTATTTTATTCCTATGTTGTTGAGTTTGTCCATAAGCAAGCCATGTTTTTATTCTATCCTATGCCTTGGAAGAATCTAGATATATATTGTGTTTGCAGTTTTATGTTTCTCTAAGGTTTCAGCTATGTAGTTTTTTAAACTGTGCTATGGGTGTGACTATTGATTTCTCTTTCTGGATGCCATGTTGGTTTCTGTGTATTCCTCTTGCTGCTTGAATTTGACTTAGGTTGTTTGCTTTTTTTTTCTTAGATCTTTATATGTTTATTTGATAAGTATTTTTTATTTTTTAATATTATTTTACATTAAAAAATTCAAAGTACATTGTTAAAGTCAAAGTGTGTTAAAATTCAATTTTTCAAAGTTAAAGTTTTAAAAATACAATTTTCTAAAATTAAAAGTTATAATAGTATATTTTTGTTAGTAGAAGTTTTTATACTAGGACAAATTATTTTGTTGTTAATGTAAAATTTGTTAGTTAATGTAAAATTAAAGTAATTAAAAATCAATTTTTCAAAGTTAAAGTTTTAAAAATACAATTTTCTAAAATTAAAAGTTATAATAGTACATTTTTGTTAGTAGAAGTTTTTATACTAGAGTAAATTCTTTTTTGTTAAAGTAAAATATGTTAGTTAATGTAAAATTAAAGTAATTAAAATTCAAAAAATAAAAAATACTTATCAAATAAACAAATAAAGATCTAAGAAAAAAAAGCAAACAACCTAAGTCAAATTCAAGCAGCAAGAGGAATACACAGAAACCAACATGGCATCCAGAAAGAAAAATCAGTAGTCACACCCATAGCACAGTTTAAAAAACTACATAGCTGAAACCTTAGAGAAACATAAAACTGCAAACACAATATATATCTAGATTCTTCCAAGGCATAGGATAGAATAAAAACATGGCTTGCTTATGGACAAACTCAACAACATAGGAATAAAATAGACAAGCAATCCTTTTTTCAGTAGATAATTCCAATTACTCAAGTAAGCTACATCATACGTAGTACATAAGAAGAGCAAATTAACATCATCAGCAGTAAACCATCATGCAACTTCTACCTGCTGAAACAACTAAGTGAATATAATTTATCAGAAAAATGCCTACATTTCAGCCTAATTTACCTCTACATTAATAATACTACCAGGATACTAAGGCTTCAAAAGTGAACACTAAAAATAATGTTCAGACTAAAGTATAGGGCATCTTGCAAAGGATTATTACTCCCTACATCTACAAGTTAACAACAATTATTCTAAATACTACGAACTTGGACAAAATATAGTCAAATACACAACACAAGAAGGAAAATAATTACAAGTAAAACAGCAGACACTCAATATCTAAAAACAATCATGTAAAAATATTCTACAAGAAACTGCCTCATAACATAAAACTGCTAAGTCCCCAAAACATATACAAATACAATCAATAAAAACTACTTGAAAAGGGAAAACTGACTACAGTCTCACAGAGTTGATGTAAAATAACAGCAAAACTTAGAAGCATGCACAGTCAATAGTGCCCATTTTGGATACAGTTCACATGCAAACTATCATGAAAAGGTTCAAAACAGTCTCCCAGCTCAGTTCTCATCTATACTTGGACAACCAAATCCTGCAACAAATTCTCAGAAATCCTACCTTTCCTACCCTTGCTTAAATAGCTAAAGTGCAATCTTCATACTAAAATATTGAAAAAAGGCATATCTATTTACAGAAAAGTGTATACACATGTGTTTGTCTGCGTGTACTCTTAGATAAATTGATAAAAAAGCAATATAGTTATAAATCAAAGACTATACCTAATAATATTAATTTCAAAATAAGGTGATAGAAAAAAGATCTAATAACTACAGTATAAGCTTTTAATTTTTGTTAATTACAAAAAAAATAAAAGTTAAATACAGTAAATAAACTTGATCCCTTACATTGAAAAAGAAACATAAATTGAGAGTATTTGAAAATAAAATCCTTAGGAAAATATTTGGGCCTAAAACAGATGAGGAGACAGATGAGTGGAGAAGGTTACGTAATTTAGAAGTACATAATTTGTATTCATGTCCAGATATTATTAGAATGATTAAATCAAGAAGACTTAGGTGTGTAGATCATATGGTACGAATGGGAGAGGAAAGAAGAGTATACAGGATTCTTGTTGGGAAACCTGATGGTAAAAGATCAATAGGAAGACCAAAACAAAGATGGAGGGATAATGTAGAGATGTACCAAAAGGAAATTGGTAGGGAAGGAAAGGAGTATATAGATGTTGCTCAGGACAGGGACAGATGAAAGGCATGTGTTGCTGCAGGCGTGAACATTCGGGTTTAAGAAGGCTAGAGAGTTAGTTAGTTATACATTAAATAAGCATAATATTTGGATTGTAAGTAGAGAATATAACAAATGTACAATGCATTGTGCGAAAACTGTCAACTTTGCATTATAAGCAGAAAATTAAACCAGTTTGCCCTAGAAATACATTTTAAGAATAGCCCAAAATAGCATGCGGAATAGAAAATTAAGAAAACTTTCTGATGCATAAAAGTACTGACTAGTGCTGAATGACTCAATTACTGTAAAATATTATTCTCTGATTCAAGTAATTTAACTGTAAACATTATCTTTTGTGTGTAAAATATAATTGTTAGTTGAACTGATAAGTACAAATATTAACTTTATACGCCTTCATACACTCTAAATAACATAACTTTGATACATAAATTAGTAACAATTTGTTAAAAATTAAGTTAAACTGTAGAATTGTTTTCTTAAATAAATATAAAGTAGTAAAAATACTAAACAAATAATTCCTTCTTTTCCTATTTAAAGGATGCCAAACAGTGTAAACCAGTTGTTAGTGGCTAAATAACATAAAATTTGAAGGCAGTAACAATATTTTTTAAAAAATACTGTTTTTACCCAACTTTGTGAATTAAATACTAGTACATTTTGTCAAATTATAAATAAAATATACCTATTTCTTTGGTATTTGTACTAAAGTGAAGAAAATGTTACTAAAACTTGGCTAGTACAGTAAATCTGAGAGTTTTAGCTTTATTTGTCCGTAACTGGATATAATTGTAACTTGTTAATCTCGCCAAACACAATATTTACCTCAATTTTGGAAGCTAGCTGAACTTTAGCGTTTCGAATTACATATAGTGAAGGCCTCTATAGTGGAAAAATACACCCAGTCTGTAAAAATTTGGAAATGTTGTCTCCTTCTCTGTCGAACCAGACCAAGAGTGTTCTCAAGTGTTTCAATATATTTCTTAACATAACTAACTTTTCAAGAAAAGAATACCTTGTGCCCAGATAGCTTAGTTGGTATAGCGTTAGGCTTTTAACCTATCTGTCCAGGGTTCAAGTCCCTGTCTGGGCGATTACAATTTTAAATTTTGTCATCGGATCTTTTGCAGAATGGATATAAAATATGTTTACAGTCTAACAGATTATTATTTATCTAAAATTTTACAAATAAGCTTTTAAGTTTCTCAATTATCAGCATCTTTAGCTAACAGTACAGCATAACCAGCATTATTATAATAGAAATGTTCTGGTGGTAGAACCTACACCTACTGTAATATCTCTGTGGTATTAACTTACATGCAGCCCATAACTTTTGGGACTGTTTCTCCTCCGTTACATTTCCTCGCCATTTACCCTTAGCGTCGCGATTAGCCTCAGAAGCAAAAAAAAGCGAAATCTTATATTTGTTCTTTTTATATCTCTGAAACCACCTATACGATAGACCTACATTTAATGAATTTTGCAGTCTTCCTGTTTGATCTGTTAAATAATCCAGTCAATAAAAATATACTTGCATAGAAAAATCTGTTTTTCAGATACTTTAATCGGGTAATCTGCTTTTGCGTACTTCCTCAGAAATATACACAATCATAGTTCTTTATAAATTTAGCACCTGATATAGAATAAGTCGAAGTCTAGTTAGAGTTGGCCTGTAAGTGCTTCTGGTACAAGTAGTTACTTGAAAAAGCAAATATTGGGTGTATAAAAGATAGCATTCTTGTGAAACAGTAAAAATTAACCTCATTTCCTCGTAATATTAGCTGTAAGTGCTTCTTGCAGATTAACAAAGCTCTGGCGTATGGTTCTACGTCACCTATAATCCTTGGTAAGGTTCGTGTTGTCCTATAAATTATCGATATACATACTAAATCCCTAGTTACAGCCTAAGCTTTTAGCTTCAATCTGAGGATTTCAGTGTTCATATAGTGATTGTAGCCTCGTATAATAAACCAAATGGAAATAACCCAAATGTTGATGCACCCAAAAACCAGTAATACTTTAAAAATACCTTGAAAAAGGCTATAAGGCTAAATTATTCTTCTAGCATAGAAAAAAATTTAGCAAGTGGACCTATGGTCCATATAGTCAGTCGTCTGTGAACTTCGTCTTGTCCTGTGAATAGTCAATATATTGATAAATGGTTATATATTTTTTTTTAAAAAAAAAAAAAGGAACAATGTTGGTAAGCGTCCAGTTATGGACCCATCGGTAAAGGGATTTCAGTCTTTATAGACACACAATAATTTTCGTTACACTAAAAATTTGGCCTCGTATAAAGGTAAATAGTCGAAATGATAAACATTTCGTGTACTTTATCCAGTAAGCCTTAGCTAGAAATACAATAACAGCGTTACAGACATAAAAATTAAGCAAGCTTTGATATTCTAGTGGCACATAATAAATATAAAATATCCTTTAAAATACTCTGACAAATAGTTGTGGGTTATCTGAGATCAAAATTTTCAAGCCCTCTCTCCTGCATAAATAGGCTCTAGAATTCACTAAGCCTCAAAATAATATTGGGTACATAAAATAAAAAGCAGATGGAGAGTGGTGCTGATCGCATCATCTCCAAAATAGCAAAAAAACAAAACTATATGGATGGAGCCCTACCTGATATATTTAGGAAACTTTACCTAGTATAAAAGTAACAAAATACTCAGCAAACTCTAAAATAAACAAACTTTCCTACGTAGCAGGCGTAACCTGACCTAAATAAATACATATAGAAATACAAAACAAAAGCATAGTGGAAATCACTAAACCATAATAATAATAATAATAATATATTCTGTGGCTTACATTTTAGTTAAAAGTACTTTTTCTTTAGTGTTTTTGAAAAGATTTAAATAAATACTAAACTCTAAGTTAAAAATTTGTAAATGTATATATGATACAAAACAAAATAAATAAAAATTAATACATACCCTGCAAAAAATCAGTAAAAAAAGTTGAAAACATCTCTTTGTGCATCCAAAATATAATAACAAATCCTTCCTGACTGGATTAAATTGTGTTATTTGAGTAATAATAAGTTAAAAATTGAAAAAACATGTCTTTGTGAGTAAAATATAATAAAAAATGTTGCCTGAATAGACGAAATTGTGTTATTTGAGTAAACTTAGAGCATAATCCTGTAAACTTGGAAAATCTCTCTCTCTCTCTCTCTCTCTCTCTTTCTGTGTGTGTGTGTGTGTGTGTGTGTGTGTGTGTGTGTGTGTCCAAAATGTAATAAAAAACACGTTCAAATCGTGTTATTTGAGTAAATATTAGGCTAAACTTGTAAAATAAACAAATAAAAGTTGAGAACACACACTTTGTGTGTCGAAAATGTAACTAAAAATCTTTCCTGAACAGATAGAATTGTGTTATTTGAGTAATAATAAACCTAAACTTGTGAAATAAACAGATATAAGTTGAGAACACACACTTTGTGTGTCGAAAATGCGACTAAAAGTCTTTCCTGAACAGATTGAATTGTATTATTTTGGTAATAATAAGCCTAAACTTGTGAAATAAACAGATAGAAGTTGAGATCACACACTCTGTGTGTCGAAAATGCGACTAAAAGTCTTTCCTGAACAGATTGAATTGTATTATTTTGGTAATAATAAGCCTAAACTTGTGAAATAAACAGATAGAAATTGAGATCACACACTCTGTGTGTCGAAAATATAACTAAAAGTCTTTCCTGAACAGATTGAATTGTGTTATTTTGGTAACAATAAGCCTAAACTTGTGAAATAAACAGATAGAAGTTGAGAACACACACTTTGTGTGTCGAAAATGTAACTAAAAGTCTTTCCTGAATAGTATAAATAGTGTTATTTTGGTAAAAAAATTAACATAAAGTTGTAAAATAATAAATTACAAATAAAAGAAGTGTCTGCTAGTCCAAAATTTAATAAACAATGTTGCCGGAATAAATTAAATTGTGTTATTAGAGTAAAAAAATAGGCATAAACTTGTAAATAATAAGTTAAAAGTTGAAAAAATCTCTTTGTAAATACAAAATTTAATAAAAAATGTTGCCTGAATAGTACAAATAGTGTTATTTTGGTAAAAATTAACATAAAGTTGTAAAATAATAAGTTAAAAGTTGAAAAAATGTCTTTGTGAGTCCAAAATTTAATAAAAAATGTTGCCTGATTAGTACAAATAGTGTTATTTTGGTAAAAAATTAATATAAAGTTGTAAAATAATAAGTTAAACGTAGAAAAAAATGTCTTTGTGAGTCCAAAATTTAATAAAAAATGTTGCTTGAATAGTACAAATAGTGTTATTTTGGTAAAAATTAACTTAAAGTTGTAAAATAAACAAATAAAAGTTGAAAAAATGTCTTTGAGTCCAAAATTTAATAAAAGTTTTGCCTGAATAGTACAAATAGTGTTATTTTGGTAAACAATTAACATAAAATTGTAAAATAATAAGTTAAAAAGTTGTAAAAATATCTTTGCGAGTCCAAAATTTAATAAAAAATGTTGCCTGAATAGTACAAATAGTGTTATTTTTGTAAAAATAAGGATAAGCTGTGAAAATGTTTGACATAAAGTCAAAGTTTGGTAAAAAATAAACTCAAAATTAAATTAAATAGCACACAGTAACATACATTTACTACCTAAATCAATAATCAAAGGGTCCTAGGTTCGTTACCCCGTGATAAAAGCAAATGATGAAAACTGTAGGCCCCGTCCCTAATAGCTCTCCCTTCTTCATAGTACAGATAAAAAAAACCTGCGCTAAAGCGTCCTGTGCCTTGAAGGCAAACCTGAGCGGAATATTAATTGGCGGCGGAAACCGGTTCTACAAGCGACGCATAGCTTCAGAAATTTGACCCTTGCTGCGCATTCTCAGACATTCTTTGTTGTCTGGTTGAATCCCTCCCCTGCCCTACAGTATTGCATAGCTTTCCCCTGTTCTTGCGTACTGGTTAACCTTGAAAAAATCGGTTCTGATTGGTCAACCGGGTTCTTTGTTTGTTCTGACGTTGTGACGTCATTTGACCTTGAGCGCGCTTCCCCAAAATTCCTTTCTCCTCTACCTGCGCTGAATATTAATTCATTCTCTCTGTCTGGCATCAGAGCGGAGTCGAAATTCGGAGACAGTATTCTGTCTAGCGTGTTGCACCACCGTGTTTCATAACATGATGAAATTACTGCATAGTACTAATTAATAATATTACATATCTCGGGTTCGAGTACCGGGACCGTCTTCTTTCGTATCATTACCACCGTTCATAGCGGTTCATAAACCATAGAAAACTTATTTTCAATATTATAAACATTAATTATTATCGATTGATACGTTACATACTTTGCAGTAATGAATATAAAACCATATGCATAGCATTTAGTACCTCTAATTACCTTCTATATACATATTTTTCATAAAATAAATAATTATATATTCATAAAAAGTTATAAACATGCAAATACATAAATGTAAAGTATTCTAAGTACATGCAAATGAATTCTAAGTACGTGCAAATTAGTTCTAAGTACGTGCAAATTAATTAAAACCCGTGCAAATTAGTTATAAGTACGTGCAAATGAATTGCGAATATTAAATAGCGACAGACGTTGGCGCATTCCTCTTCTACTAACGGGCTACTAAACAATTTCTCTGTTTGCGCACTGCGGCTGATGGGAACTAGTGCCAGTTTTTAAAAACTAATTTAAATACATACATATAACACCGCTTCAAACTGTAGATCCAGTCCCAATAACCCCATCTGTGCATAAAGCGGCCTTCTAAACATTTTTTTCTTTGCGCACTGCAACTGATTGGGACTGGTGACACAGTTTTAAAAACTAATTTAAATAGACAGATATCACTCCGCTTCAAACTGTAGATCCAGCCCCGATTAGCCCCATCTGTGCATAAAGCGGCCATCTAAACAATTTCTCTTTTTGCGCACTGCGGCTGATTGGGACTGGTAACAGTTTTAAAAGAGTGATTTTATATAGTTACATATAGTACCGCTTCAAACTGTAGGTCCAGGTCCGATTACCCCATCTATGCATAAAGCGGCATTCTAAACAATTTCTCTGTTTGCGCACTGCGACTGATTGGGACTGGTGACACAGTTTTAAAAACTAATTTAAATAGATAGATATCACTCCGCTTCAAACTGTAGTTCCAGCCCCCGATTACCCCCCATCTGTGTATAAAGCGGCCTTCTAAACAATTTCTCTGTTTGCGCACTGCGGCTGATTGGAACTAGTGACAGTTTTTAAAAACTAATTTAAATACATACATATGACACCGCTTCAAACTGTAGATCCAGTCCCGATTACCCCCATCTGTGCATAAAGCAGCCTTCTAAACAATTTTTTCTTTGCGCACTGCGACTGATTGGGACTGGTGACACAGTTTTAAAAACTAATTTAAATACATACATAAGGCTCCGCTTCAAACTGTAGGTCCAGTCCCGATTACCCCATCTGTGCATAAAGCAGCCTTCTAAACAATTTCTCATTTTGCGCACAGCGGTTGATTGGGATTAGTGACAGTTTTTAAAAACTAATTTAAATAGATAGATATGATTCCGCTTCAAACTGTAGATCCACCCCCGATTACCCCCATCTGTGCATAAAGCAGCCTTCTAAACAATTTTTTTTTTTTTTTTTTTTTTTTTTTTTTTTTGCGCACTGCGACTGATTGGGACTGGTGACACAGTTTTAAAAACTAATTTAAATAGATAGATATCACTCCGCTTCAAACTGTAGCTCCAGCCCCGATTACCCCCATCTGTGCATAAAGCGGCCATCTAAACAATTTCTCTTTTTGCGCACTGCGGCTGATTGGGACTGGTAACAGTTTTAAAAGAGTGATTTTATATAGTTACATACAGTACCGCTTCAAACTGTAGGTCCAGGCCCGATTACCCCCATCTATGCATAAAGCGGCATTCTAAACAATTTCTCTGTTTGCGCACTGCGACTGATTGGGACTGGTGACACAGTTTTAAAAACTAATTTAAATAGATAGATATCACCCCGCTTCAAACTGTAGGTCCAGCCCCGATTACCCCCCATCTGTGTATAAAGCGGCCTTCTAAACAATTTCTCTGTTTGCGCACTGCGGCTGATTGGAACTAGTGATAGTTTTTAAAAACTAATTTAAATACATACATATGACACCGCTTCAAACTGTAGATCCAGTCCCGATTACCCCCATCTGTGCATAAAGCAGCCTTCTAAACAATTTTTTTTTTTTTTTTTTTTTTTTTTTTTTGCGCACTGCGACTGATTGGGACTGGTGACACAGTTTTAAAAACTAATTTAAATAGATAGATATCTCTCCCCTTCAAACTGTAGATCCAGCCCCGATTAGCCCCATCTGTGCATAAAGCGGCCATCTAAACAATTTCTCTTTTTGCGCACTGCGGCTGATTGGGACTGGTAACAGTTTTAAAAGAGTGATTTTATATAGTTACATATAGTACCGCTTCAAACTGTAGATCCAGCCCCGATTACCCCATCTGTGCATAAAGCGGCCTTCTGAACAATTTCTCATTTTGCGCACAGCGGTTGATTGGGATTAGTGACAGTTTTTAAAAACTAATTTAAATAGATAGATATGATTCCGCTTCAAACTGTAGATCCACCCCCGATTACTCCATTTATGGATAAAGCGGCCATCTAAACAATTTCTCTTTTTGCGCACTGCGGCTGATTGGGATTAGTGACACAGTTTTAAAAACTAATTTAAATACATACATAAGGCTCCGCTTCAAACTGTAGGTTCAGTCCCGATTACCCCATCTGTGCATAAAGCGGGCATCTAAACAATTTCGCTGTTTGCGCACAGCGGTTGATTGGTGCTGGTGACACAGTTTTTAAAAACAAATTTATATAGATACATATAACCCCGCTTTGATTCGAACCCTAGAATTTTTTATTGCAGTGTTAATTTTATTCCATTTCAATTTGGTTCACATCTTATCGTTGGTGAATTCTACTGTTGGTTGAGCTACATTGGTCAAACTACACACCAGACACACACGCACTAGACATTAAAATTAGTAACCATTAGAGAAGTAGGGTAAGCAGTTTGAAATAACAGTTAACTAGAAAAACAAACTTATATCACGCACTTACCTCCAGTTGCATTGTGGGGTTGCAGCAGAAATAAAAAAGTATAGCAGCGAAACAATCGGCTTAACTTTTTCTCACTACAGAGCACAGCAAACTGAGTTTTTGAAACTATTTTTGAACTTAAAAATACTGAATAACCACTTTCTGCTGGATGGGGGGCAAAAGTTGGACTTTACTACCTGTGACTCGGGGAATTCTTAAATGCGCCTTTTCTAACAAATGAACTAGAACTCTATGGGAAAAATGCTTATATCAGAGCATTTTCATCCAGTGGGCCGAAAAGTTATGCATTTGAGGTAGTAAATCCAGACAATACTAATGTTACTACTGTTTGCAAGGTGAAAGGCATATGTCTAAACCATAAAAACAGCAGCACAATCAATTTCGAATCACTCACCAATGCTATTCTCAACAACACCTCCTCTTTAACTTTACTCAACTCGAACAAAATCGTACGCACAAAAACACATTCCGTTGTTAGTAAGCCGGAAATAAGGGTTTTTTCAGGTGGTATATACCAAAAGAAAAAGATGTGCATCAAATTTCGAGACTTTACCATATGGATTCAAACAACAGAAAACAGAATGAGTTAATTTTGTAATGCAGTGGAATATATTTTTATTAGATTAAGTTAATGCTATCCTTAGTAATAGTATATCTGTGATTTGGTCAACATACAAACTGGATACCAAAACAAATCTCATATTATAGGCAAATGTTAAAGCTTTTCATTACCAAATCTGTTACTTAGTAAAAAATAAAAGTGAAAACCATTCATTTGAAACCATTTGCTGTCATTGAAATATAATTATGCAGCCGCTATAATTTTTTGCTTATTATCAGTGCAAATCTGATATTATGTTGTGCACTTTAATGATGGAGTGAGTGACTAGTTGACAAGTTGGTTCTTCGGTGCAACGTTGTATGGTACAAACGGCTTTGTGCCCCTCTCCAACTTAAAAAAAAAGAGGCCCCCACAGATGGTAGCCACGTTGATGTCGTTGTGGGGCTTTCTACAAAAAGCTACCTGTACCAAGCCCAAAAACTTATTTTGAGATGGCGAATAAAAACTTTCCATGCCTGTTGACCTTTAGTTTCCTCAACACACATACCCAGTTGTAATCGAACCCTCGACCCCCCTTTGGTTTCAAAACACATCTGTTTGTGCATAATAGCTAATCGAGACTGGTAACGCATTTTTTAAAAAATTGGATACTATTATTTATTTTTGGTTTTAAAACATAGCATACATTAGTGGTAAAGTCTTTGCATTGTAATCAAAAGGTTCCAGGTTCGATATTCGTTGAAACAGCTTTATGCATTACGGTTAATCGGGACTGCGTTAAAAAAACTCCAACATTAGCCCTTTGGTAGCAAAACTCCAAAATCACCCCATTTTCTATTTGTGTATCAAAAATAATCGGGAATAGTAACTCACTTTTTAAACAAATCAATGTTATTCTGCAAATTTGCCAGCATTGGAACCCAAAACCTTTTGAATACTAAACAACAATATCAGCTATTTTGTTTTGCTTTTTGAATATCTGTTCGTGCTAATCGGGACTGATAACACACTTCTTTTTTATTTAAACAGAAAATCATTATTAGCCATTTTGACAACAATTTCTATGTATATCTCCAACATGTCCAAATGCCACAAAAGGGGAGGACGTGTTCGCCAAAACGCAATAAATGGGGACTAATTCTGTAAACTAAAAAAAAAAAAAAAAATTATAACTAGGAACTCGAACCTGGAACCTTTCGAATACTAAACACCAGTCACAGTCATTTTGTTTTGATTTTTAATATCTGTTCCTGCATAAATACTAATGGGGACTCAACACACTTCTTTTTTATTTTATTTTAAAAACAACATCATTATCAGCCAATTTGACATTGTGAATCAAACCCGGGACCTTTTCATTACAGCATAAACATCCTATTTCCAATTAGTTCATTTTCTCTTTGTGCACAAAAAAGCTAATCGGAACTTTTAAACAAATACAATTGAATATCCAATTTTCACCAACATTGGGAATCGAACCCTCAACCACTTGGTTAAAACATCTCGCGGAATAAAAAACACCCCCCGCGCCGCGCCGCCCCGCCCCGCGCTGCGCCCCGGTCGCCGCCGCCGCCGCCGCTAAACACAAAACGCGGCCGCCATTTTGATTTTATTCAAATACTATTTATGCACAGATGGACTAATCGGGACCTATAATGGCGGGACAAAATAATTGGCCTCATTTAACTACCTAGAGAATCGAACCCGCGACCTCTTCATTACCAGGCGACAACATTAACCACTAACCCAAAGCCGCCATATTGATTTTATTCAAACACTATTTATGCACAGATGGACTAATCGGGGACCTATAATGGCGGGACTAAACAATTGGCCTAATTTAACTACCTAGAGAATCGAACCCGCGACCTCTTCATTGCCAGGTGACAACATTAACCACTAACCCAACTCGATTTTCGAACTCAACCATTTTGTTGCCTTTATTTACACACAGGCTAATCGAGATCATTCAATATTGACATCGTCGCCTTGTAATCAAGGGGGTCCCAGGTTCGATACTCGGTGGAGGCACATAGTGGTCCGAATCACCACTTTTCAACTGTAGCTCCAATCCTGATTAGTTTTGCCGTGCATAAAACGGACTTAGAAAAACTAACTCAATCTATCAATCAATCAATATTGACTCTACCAGGAATCGAACCCTCGACGCCTCTTGTTTTACAGAGCAATAACCTTAGCCGCTAAGCTTTCGAGGTAAAGCACCTTCGGCGCCATCTTTAAATCATTTCTTCATGTGGTTGCGCGCGCATTTCCTCCACACACACACAAACATACGCACGTGTTAGGTTAGCATACATCAAGAAACAACGTGACAAATCCATTGACCCCCCTCCCCCACCGCTTCCGATGCCTTCAACGTGATCAGACACGTTCTGCTGACTCAACAATAAAATCGCTCGTACCCCGCTACACCGGATGTAACATAACACCAGTCGCATCGAATTTTTGCTGACGCGTAGGAACAAAATGCTGTCATTCTACTGGCACGTGCCCACCGAAATCCTATCTGGAAGAAAGTGATGATGGCATGGGAGCTGAACATTTCACGGCAACCAACGTCCAGGGTACTTAATGAAGACCTTGGACTTACCAGCGGAGTAGTGGACATTTCCTGACTCCATACCGGAAGAAGCACAGGGAACTGAAATCGAGACGGCTTCTG
Organism: Lepisma saccharinum; assembly: GCF_977018435.1. Classification (NCBI taxonomy): domain Eukaryota; kingdom Metazoa; phylum Arthropoda; class Insecta; order Zygentoma; family Lepismatidae; genus Lepisma; species Lepisma saccharinum. The sequence continues at coordinate 49,134,019 of NC_139243.1, forward strand.
CAGCGGTACGGCAGCAATTTGCATGGCACGATTCTCTTCACTGATGAGAAATCGTTCATCACAGGATAAAGTTTTCTCGAGAAGTTCGTGAGAGAGTTCACAGATGCCACCAGCCCTCCTCAGTCATGGTTTGGTGTGGGGTGAGCTATGAGAGTTCTACCATGCTTCATTTTTGTGAAAAGGGCTTAAGGCGAGGAGGGACAATTTTCCCTTGGTCTTTCTCGCTGGGGCAGCTGCTGATCACTGTTGCCAACTCGCTCTTTTGGAGCCAAATCTGGCTCTTTCGTGCACTCGTTTGACTGTGAACTGTGGCACCCGCCCTCTGCCCCACTATGATGCCACCACTGGCTCCGGCCCAAAAATACCAACTTTTGCCATGAGTGTACATTTTGCACGTGACGTGATATTCGTATAGCTATAGGCTGCTTCACCCACATTTTGTTTCCTCCCCATGAATTTTTATATATAGCGCTGTGGCTAAGATGAAGATGACAATTTTGTTATCCGGGAACCCTTTATTTTCGATTTTATATTAACATCATTGGATTATTGAGATGGGTGATGCCGCCAAATCTAGGCGGTGAAAACTAAGAAAGAATAAATTGCCATCACTTTAAAGCTAACGGTAATAGCAGCACCCCCACCCCTCTGACAACTAAAATTTCCCTAGTAGGCACTTTATGCAGCCTTCGTTAATCTAGCTCCTTGAAAGTCCTCTTTAGCTATATTAATGGTGAAATTTAGCTCTATTATGCACATCAGGTTTGGCAACACTGCCAGGATGGCCGTAGGAGGCAAGGAGAAATGCACTAGGCTTATGGGACCATTATTTTATTCGTTCTCTCGGGAATATCAAACATCCGACGACGTAGAAAAGTACATGGACGGAAAAAGGACACGTAGAACTATATCATAGCAGTAGGAAAAGTCGAAACTCCCATTTGATGAGCCGTAACTTGAAGTTGAAGTTGATGTCCCATAAGGAATACATGGGATTCGGTAAATACTAATTCATCATATTTTTCAAAAATCGTATAAGGCTTAATAATCAACTTAGGAAACCGCTTCCACTTGCCACATGGGGAGAACTTCCTACTCTTCATTTCTGGCGGAGATCTTTTTAGTAGCATTGCTCATTCCGACGATATTGGAATAAATGCATGCCTGGTGCGTAATTGTCCCTCTTCGCCTTAAGAATACATGCGTGCGGAAGTGCATGTGGAAAGAGTCCTGGACCCTGTCGTGATGCCGTTGAACCAAACAATGTTTCACAATGAACCCTGGAGGTTCCAAAATGAATCTGTCCCAGTTCATAAGGCAAGTGTATTCGATTTCATCTCCATTGTTGATTGGCCATCTGATAGCCCTGATCTCAATACCCTGGACTATAAACTGCGGTCAGAGCTAGAGTATTGTCCTGCAAGAAGAGGCACCCTATAATTGAAAGTTTAAAGTTATCCTCGATGGCAGCAATGGCGGACTTTCCCATCGATACCATCCATGCTGCAATAGATGCCTGAGCAGAGAGACTTCGAGCCTGTGTTAAGGCAAAAAGTAAACATTTTGAAAACTTATTGGTGCTGTTTGTGTGTAATATGTGTAAGTTTAACATACTAAACGAAAATTTAAATATCGGAAACCATATTGAACTTATTCACAAAATAGTGTGTAACAGTATTTACGGCTAGACTACATAAATCAAGCTGCAATAAAATGCAACGTGCAACCACTCGTAACTCCAGGATATGGAGTCACTAATTTGACAACACGCTGCTTCTTGTTCCGGTTAGACAGTTGGAAGCATCAGTTCTCGCCCAGGGATCGGGATTAAGAAGATTCCCAAACTTCCAGGAAGGTAACCACCGAATTGCGACACGTTACCGCAAATAAAATTCAAATATTTTAAAATTAAAATGTCCAAAATAACTTTAATCAAGGATCGCGCGCGTTACACACATTCTCGCACAAGTTAAAAATATAATGTGTTTGGGTCCTGCTCGCTCGCAGACAGTGATAAGCAACTTATTTATCACGACAGAATCCGAGCACCGCCTTCACCGTTAATAGCAAGACCTCAACTTGAAAGCACACGAACAAGATAAATTCCATAATATAACTGATATTTGCCTAACATGGCGGTCGTTAGAATTTCCCCCATGTCGACATAAAAAAAATGGGTGAGTATATGGAAGTATTTTTTAAGACTACAAGCTTGCTTGATTTGATTTGATTTGATTTAGTTTATTTTACTTCGCGTTTTGTGCCTCTTGGCTAATTTGCGAAGATGGGGATGAGTGATGAAATGATGAAATTGATGAATGGACATTCACAAACAACCAAGCCCGACCGGGATTCGAACCCGGGACCCTTGGCGTCGCAGCGCGATGTGCTAACCACTCGGCCACAGGGTCGGGCTACAAGCTTGCTGTCTGGTGTTCTGTTGTTCCTCCCTATGGAAAAAAACTCTGTAAAAAGTACCTTCTTCCATAAGCAAGGATGAAAAACCTGTTTATTTAACAAATCCAAGTAGCCCTAAGCATTTAAGGTTTCATTGATGGAAAATTGACTAACCAATCGTGTGTTCCACACAGCACGCCACACCATTAACTTACCAGCAATTCAGCTTTGATCTGTCGAAAATGTGTTATCAGATAAAAAGTATCGAATATTCTGTTTATGAACTTACTTATGAACATAAACATTAGCCTTGTCACTGTGAAGGACTTTTCATTTAATGCAAGCGTCACACTGTAATTGTTCGCGACAACCATTCATAATGCACAGCTCTTCATGGATGTATCCGATTAAAATCTTGTGCAATGCGAACTTCTCTCCCTAGACGTCACTTTCATCTTGATGCATTACCGATGCGCTAAACAAATTTTAAGGCATTTTTGGAACACCTCGAAAAAGAGCAAATTGGTACAAGATTTCAGTCATAACTTTTTACTGGTTAAATATACATTAAAAAACCGTCACCATTGCATTTCTCGTGAAATTCTAGCCTGATTTGATATATCATATCAGCCCCTTCTCATTTAAAATTCTAAAGTTGAATGCAAGATGGCGGACATCAAGATGGCTGCCGACCGTGGGGGTGGCGTCAATGTGGTTTCCCCTTGGCCTGGCAACGATTGGTCATCACCATTTCCATGTTGCACGCTGCAGTGGCCTTGTACCGAGGGTGTTAAGTGACTTTTTGAGCCACCCTGTAGATTAGGGATGTGACGAAGCTGAAAATTTACCGATGCCGATGTACTCAGCGATAAGTTTTGGAACCGATACCGATGCCGATATTTAACCGATTCCGATACATAAAATTATTAAACAGAAATGGAATGTTATTTTCAGAATGACAAAAATAAATTTGCTATGTATATTTGCATCTAGAAAAAGTGGTTACGTGAACTTTAAAGAAGAACATAGATTCTCAAGAGATTTAACATTAGTACACAAGCAGTTCTTTGAAATGCAAAATGAATTACTGTTCTTAATGTTGGAAATTTACTGTTGCCAGATTCAACTTCAGAAACACTTCTGGAAGTAACCTACTTCTTCTCTTATCGCAAATCTGTTCAGCAACACTGAACACTCAATCACTGAATACTGATGCAGCAGGTATGCCCAAGTATTTTCTCAGCACTTGCTTCAGGTTTGAATACTCATTTTTGAATTTCCAATACAACAGCAGATCCTGTTCAGGTGGACTAGTTGGTTCAGCAATGTACTGTTTTATTTCTGATTTTGAGGTAGGTTGATCCTCTGAATGAGAGTTTGCAATAATTTTATTACAAAAACTCTACAATGACGAAGAATCAGAACCTAATTTTCAATAAATCGTACAAAACTAAAATGTAAAACTTATTAGAAGGTAAAACTCTATAGGTAGTATAATCTGTACCGGTTTAAATATCGGTTTTTTGCCGATGCCGATACCGATGCCGATTTGTCCATTTCTTCCGATTTTCATACATCTGTAATCGGCTTCGACACATCCCTAATCTAGATAATTGTGAAAGCAAACTACACGAAAATTCACGTAAATGCTGTACAAGGAATTCTAAGCGTATGTAATTTTTCATATTTTGGAATATCAGAGGTTTTCCGAATGAAGAGAAAAAAATGAAAAAAATAGTTCTTACGGTTGCCAGAGGTTCAGTCGAGCCTTAAACGCGACCTTTGAAGTCTTTGAATTTCAGTATTAAATATGTAGAGAACTAGATAAAGAATTGTTGCTTTTTCATAGCAGAATTATTAATGTTATTAACAGTGCATATGATCTGACAATTCACAAAAGCAAGATCGACAAGAAAATAAAAGTGTATTTTATCACATAATAATATATATATATATATAATTATTAAGCTTTATAGTTTATTGTGGGGAAAGTATACTCAAGGATTGTGAGAATAAATATTATAAAGTTAATGTGATAATCAAATTCTCATCAAATGTCACATTATGTTGAATAATTATGTAATCAAAATATAGTGAATTTTTTGTCCAGTTGATAAAGTTTGATTTATCCTGGTACATTGTAATTACAATTTCTTAAATATCCTCTCTTATTCGTTCAGAACGTTGCTTTCACCTGAAGAACATTTCAAATGTTATATGACATTAGAAAATAAGTAAATAATGTAAAATACAATCTTACCCTGTACTGCATAATGTACCTCTATTTTTCAAATTACCAATGGAAAAAAAACGATCGAGATAAAACTTCATCCTACATTTGGAACTTACTCTAAAGAATTATCATCGTTAGTATATAATTGCTATTAAATTTCTGTGGAATTAAAACTTACGATTCAAGTTATGTGTGCAACAGTGGCGCAACCACAGGGGACAGGGAGCGTTGCCCCCCCCAACCTTGTTCGGAAATGAGTTCTAGGGGGAGGGCAAGGGGGCAAACATTGACGGCCAAGTGTACCTGCAGGGGGCAATTACCGCCCACAACTTCAAATGTTATGCAAAGACTTTTTGCAAAATTTTCTTGCTCGCTTCGCTCGCATTCCCTACTTTTCTTAGCTTTATGAAGTTCAGAACCGTAGATCTGGGGCGGCGGGAGACGGCCCTGGGCGCCGAACGATCTAAATGAAAAGAAGTTGTAAACTTGATTGATTCATTTTTTAAAAAATCTACTTTATGCACAGAAAGGTTAATTGAGACTGGTCCTATAGCTTAAAGTGGGTTCCGAACCACTATGTGCCTCCACCTGTATCGAACCCGAGATCCCTTGATCACAAGGCGACGATGTTACCACTACACCATCGGGAAGGCACAAAAGTTGTAAATGATATAATTCCATGGAGCGTTCCGTGAAATTATTTGCGCCCTTTTAAATTAATATTCATTTCAGCCTGCAAAAAAGTTGGATCCAATGAATTTCTTCCTCGCTTCGCTCGCAATTTGTGTTTGTTCGCTTTAATACATTGTAAATCAAAAGGCAGAGAAATAGGATTTGTCTTAATTTAATTTGTTTTAAATGCATGAACAATTGTTTTAAGGAAAGGGAACGTGCACATTTCAGAGACAATTTATGTAATTTTTGCTGTTCGTTTATTGTGAGATGGATAAATTGGTTGTGTAATGTATTTAAATAATATATGCTGTATATAATATTTATTAAAGACACTTTGAATACGTACACAATTTACTGTCCACGTCACTACACCTTGCACCCTATGTGAAACATATATCCTGCATGAAAGTTATGTTAATGTAAAAAATAATTATATTTGGAATGCATTTTTCAAGCATTTTCTGTCTTTCTAAAATAGTTTATGTGCTTGTTTTCCGTTACTAATGTGAAATTGAACGTGTTAAAAAGTAATTCAAATAGTTTGTACGAACACAAATGCTTTAGCACAAACTTCTACCCCCTTTTTGCATAATTTACGAGGATAATAACGTCTTTGATACTACCACTACTAATAGTAATAATAATGTTAGTCCTGGGTTCGAATCCCGGCTTAGGCATGGATGTTTGCGAGTATCCAATAATCATTTTCATCATGCCATCACTCATCCACATTTTTGCAAATTAGCCAAAAGTAGCACAAGAAGTGAAGTAAAATAAAGCAAATCAATAATAACAATAATAATAATAATGTTACAATAACATTATTAGTAACATTATTATTGTTAACATTGTTTTATTAACATTTTTATGAAAATTATTATTATTATTATTATTATTATTATTATTATTATTATTATTATTATTATTATTATTATTATTATTATTGGTACGTTTATCCTGGTACTTACCCCCTCAGACAAAAATTAGTGGTTGCGCCTCTGGTATGCAAGATAATTTTGTACAAGTTTACGTACAGAAGGTTGAGGAAGGAGCTTGTATGATTGAAATTTCGTATTGAATAAGCTTTCCAACTTTGGAAACTCAATTCCCGTGTCTAATTTAAATAGATGTTTAAATTTCTAGAAATATGGTAAATATTTGAATGCACAAAGTTCCAGTTGTTTGGTTGTAGGCTACAATTTTTTTTAAATATTTTTTTCGTATTAGAATCTTACATGCAAGCAAAGAAAGAAAGTGTACAAATACTAATGTAACAAACGTACTAGCCTAACCTATTCGCAATACCTAGATGCTAAGAACGCCAATCATAATGATCTAACAGTAATTCAAGCCTATCAAAATGGATTTACGATCACACGGAGAATGAAATTCGTTGAGAATATTAATGCAACATGCAAGCAACTTACTTTAATTAAGAAGTCCTAAGCAAAATGCGAGAGGACACAATAAACCTCATGCTCTTATCAGGAGATTATTGTTAAAAGAAGGGCCTCCCCCATGGCGCAGTGGTAGCGTCATTGCCTTGTAATCAAGGGGTCCTGGGTTCGATACCCGGTGGAGGCACAAGTGGTTCGGATCCCACTTTAAACTGTAGGTCCAGTCCCGATTAGCCTTACTGTGCACAAAGTGGACTTAAAACAGCAACTCAAACCAAACCAATTGTTAAAAGAATATCATATACCAAAGTCCTTGTAATTATATCCCTTTTCGGTAAACAAGCTTGATAATGGTAAAAACCAGGAGACAGGTTAGAAAAGTTATTTTTCAGGATAAGGCTTAAGTTTTAATATTTATCAGCGTGTGTTTCATTCATCCCTAACAACGACAATTTACTTCTAATTGTACCTGGACAAGTACTGAAATCGTGTCATGCAAATATTCGCTGACATGTAAGTTGATAATTATATTTCGCCCTTGTACCAAGCCTGTAGTCAGGCAGGGGCCAGGGGGGGGCTAAGCCCTACTGGAACTGCCGTCAGCCCCCCCCCGACACTGAGGTCAGCCTCCTTGACATTAGGTAAAACTATCATCTTATTTATAAGAAGAAGCCTTAAGTATATTTAGGAGATTCTCTTCTCTGGACTTCAGAAAGTTTCTTCACAGGGGAGCTTCTTTATCTGTACCTTGCCCCTGTTGCGACCTCCAATTTATACAGAAATCTGTAACTTTCATGTGATTATGCAAATTCCCACCGCATCTGCGTCAAAGATTAACAGCTCCCAAGTCTTGGTAACGAAGGGAAGTTTTATTGTTTCGGCCGGGGAGTGGAATGAGGAGCGATAGGCACTATGATTGAATATTGTCCATCTTTTCTTGAGTAATATAAATATCTGTATCATCAAACGTAGTATGGAGTGTGAAGTAAGGGATGATTTTAGTAGCAGCCAATTAACACTTCAAGCGATATTTTAAAAGATATAGAAAAAATGTAGTATTTGTGTGATATTAATATCTTCCCCCCCCCCAACCAGCGGCGGCGTCAGGATTAATCATCTAGGGGTGCTGAGGGGGTGCGGAATGAAATTTAGGGAGTGCGACGTTGAGAATAAAGAAAACATGAAATAGGCTGTGCATGTTTCAGTCCCTAAATCAAATATCAATCAACTTTTAGGAGGCATGTATGATAATATGCTAATGAAACTGAAGCGACTTGCTTCATTTTTGGGAGGACAATGGCACATAAGGACGACTGGAGTATTTTATCCATGGAGAGGCAAGCAAGGCAAAGCATTCTTCCACGGACAGGGGTCGAGGTATATTTTACCCACTAGCGTTGCTCACTCTCCCTAAAAAAAATCCTTTAGTTTGAAGTTACCATGTTCCTGCAACGCTCTTTAAATGACCATGACTGAAATGTACAATTTTAGATTAACATCCATCGTTTTAAGTCGATGTTATGTACATATAGGCTAATCGGGCCTGAATCTATAGTTTAAAGTGGGGTCAAGCAAGGGGTCCCCTCGATTACAAGGCACAACCAAGGTACAAAATTCAGTTATTAATCAAATGCCAAATACGTTGTAGATTTGTCAACTGCTGAGTGTTCAGTTTGTGTGTGTTGGGTAAAATAAAGAAATGGCTACTATGCAACCTAAAGTTCAGCAATTTGAAAAAGAAAATAACACAATAAATACGAAATCATGCAGTCACTTTCATGTAATTATCAATTCACTTTTTTTGAACTGCTTCATTTTTCTGAAAATGTTCCGTTGCTTCTTTTCATATGCGATCGTTTTTTTATTTATTGAGAAAATTCCATCACACAGCACAGGAGGACATTTTGCACTGAAATTGTCAACAATGAAAAGCAAAATAATAATACTAATAATAATAATTAAAAGTAACAAAATAACACATAAATGAATAACAAATTAACAAAAAATAAGTAAGTATTATTGATTACATAATACATAGCCTACCTTCCGTCTGCCCAGATATATACTATGGAGTCGGGACAAAACGCTACGTGCACAACAACTTCTTAGTTAAAATGTCTTGGGCCGTACTTGAAAATGTCTGAAATGGTACATTTTCTAGAACAAATAGAACGAATTAACAAGGACCGTCACGATATAAATAATTTCCCGAGAACGTCCTGATGATAACTTGAAAGCAACTGAAATTTATTCCAGTGCGACTTGAAAAAAAGAGGAAGGACAAGTAGGCGGACAAAAAAAAAACCGTGTACCAACAGTACAAAGGAAAACATACAACAACTGACACTGAGCTGTATACATTTATCGAAAAACACAAACAGACTACTTAAAACACAAGACGAAACAATTCTTTACAGCAATTCTGAAGAAATAAAGACAAGGGCCGCTGATCTTTGTAGACTGCCGACAATACAGGAAAATAAATGCTGAATCTCTTTGAGAGTAGGATCAATGCTTGCCTGTTGTAAATAATAACAGCAGTCTCACTTCAGCACCTAACATTCGCCCTTAATATGACAACGACATGACATGATATGACCAGTGGCGTCTCCTGACACTGAACTTCAGGCGTTGGCAAATAAGGAATGTTAACCCCTCCCCCTCTCATTTCTGTGAACCAATATTACAAATTTTCTCCGTACCTTTTTGGTGTAATTTTATAAATATTTAGAAAAACATTAAATTACATAAATTATTTTAAATGAAGTAAATACTTCATTTAAAGTATTAATATATTTGAAGGGTAATATATTTGAATATACTATGTTCAATACTTCGCCATACAATCAATTTTTAAAGCACGAGTTTGCAACAAGAGGGGTTGGTGGAACTCCTACCTATCACCCACCGTGGACATAAGAATGACCCGTTCATTGCTAAAATACACATTTCCGGTTTTCCCCTTACTCTTCATTTATCCTTCCAAAAAGTAAATTTTGAAAAATCAACTGCTCATTACTTATAGTTACTTGAATTCCAGTCTATTCTTCTTTCTTTAGAGAGAAATGCGCTGATCACAGCCTCATAAAATTTCGATTTATCCCCTTCTCGCAGCTTAGAAAGTATTTTTTTCTGGATGGAGATAAGACTTAAATTCGTCATTCGGTTCTGAGTTTGAGTAGATCGGCAGAATGTGTGGATCCTCTTCAGTGATGTGAACGATCTCTCGACAGATGACGTCGTGGAAGTAATTGTTGCGATCAACATTGCTAATTTATACATTTCTGTAAACTCACCCACTAGATTCGTGTCCAGTAGATAATTTACAATCTCAATTGGTGTTTTCTCTCATCCTTCAGTGGAAGCATACCAAACATAAAGTTCATTCTTCTGCAGTTTGGTTAAATTAAACACACTGCCATAAATTTCCTGCAATTTATGTACGAGATGGTGAGGAAAGTTTTCTCTTTTATTCAAGTAGCCCCGTTTTGTGGGATTTAGTAAATCAAAATATTGCAATTTTTCAAATGATGCGAATCTAATTGTTATCTGGTTGCTGATATTATCAATGATTTCAAAGTAAAGCCTCCGGCAGTGGTCTTTCTGTGATTCGTTGTTCAGTCGCCTCCTTTTCATTTCAACAGCCTCTTCCTCTTCTACTGCACCAGTTATAGAATTCCATAGTGTTTCGAAATTCTCACTTTCCTTTTTCAGCTGTTGTTGAAATTCAGTTATTTTATTACTGCAGTACAAAATATCAACATTTTTAGACTGCAATATACTGAATAATACGTCTGAAAAGGCAAGCAAGTTGGATAAAGCCTTTTTTAAAAATATATTTTCGAAATCCTTCAGGAAGCTAGAAAATCGTCTTGGAGTCATTGCAGTCAAATGATCGAAGTCTCCACTTTCATTAACATGCTCAAAAAGCATAAGCAGTGCTTCTCTGTTGTCATTGACTGTCCACACTAGCCTAGAGGTAAAATTTCATCTGGTAGGAGCTAATGACGGGAGCTTTCTGGACATGAAAGCAGGTTTAAAAAGAGCTCCTGCAGTTTCATCGGCGCTCATGTCATGAAATCCAAGAAATCTTTCAATGACTTTTTTCTGTGAGGCCGAAAAAAAACGTAACACTGTTGACACCTGAGATTTTTTGCTAATGTCTGATGTTTGATCGACCATGATAGCCACAAAGTCCGTGTTTTGAATTTCATTGTAGATTTCATCTCTCAGAACATCCGAAACTGAATTTATTAAATCTTTTTGAATGCCTGCCGAAGTACCGCGAAAAACTGTAGAATTTAATAAATGTTATTTTAATGAGGGATCGAACTCGGAACTTGCAATAAGGAATTCAATGTAATTGCCCTTATTTAGAGAGGCTGCATTTTCCTCATGGCCTCGGAATGGCAGTTCGTGCTTTGCTAAATAGCAGACGGCGTTAATCAACCTCTTTAATATTTCCCTGTTCTCTTTTACTTTTCCATTGTGTAGCTCTATTTAGCTTTTCGTTGAGTATCCAGAAGAACGTCAATTCTAGTAGGGGTGCCAACAAAACTACTAAATTTAAATAAACTATAAAGATGCAATTCACACTCGCTGTGTTTTCTCACTGCAGTATTGAGATGATTCAAATCCGCATACCCTCTGATAATTCCCAACACCATTTTTAGTCTAGAATAATAAACATGTCTCACACCCGCAAAGCCAGTCTCAAATTTCATAGAGTTCTTTTCGAAAATGTCTCTCAAAATCTTTTCCAGCACCACTTTTTCCTTTAACACATGTTGACATCGTGCGATTCGGACATGGTCGACCATTGTCAATCACTTGTTTCTTCTCTGAATACGAAAGCCAAGAAAATGAATTATTTAAATATTTTTGCACAACACTTTCACTATTCTCCATCTTAAAATAATCACATCACTTCACACCACACGTTTAAAAAATAATGCACAACAACCACGAGCAAAACAACGCGGAACGCGTGATGAATGAAAGCCAAAGCGTTGGAAACAAATACAACGCCTTGAGATGCTAACCATGGTGGTGGGTGGCAGGGTGCGCATGCGCGGTCATCCTATGTTTTGGCAGTGGTAAGACGTTGTATTTCCTCTCCAACGCCCTGGCAGTGCGGGACCGATCTGCCTGCCTGACAACCACTGCGCTCTGCGCCGCGTTCGAAAACTACCGGGCGCTCGAGACTGACAATTGAAGAAAAACGCTCAAAATCGTAATTTATAAAAGTACAGATACTTTCTTCTTTATTTCATTTTCCTTTGGCCGTTGACACACGGCTTACACACCCAGAGAAATCGCCACTGAATATGACACTGAAAGAAGTAATGTTTTCGGTAGAATATAGGTTTTGGATAGGAGGTGCGGAAGAAAATTAAGGGATGCGCAAGCAGCCCTTCGCGTGCCCCTGCCCCCAACATAATGTACCTTTATTTAACACTGTTAAACTTTTGAAAAATGGACTGATTTACAAAGCCCCCCCCTTGATAACTCGTGAGCACCCCCCCCCCTGGAGATCAATTCTGGGTACGGGCCTGCCTTGTACTTGTGATATTTAGAACAGTTTGAGATAATATCTATCTCTCCTACTTTTCAACAGAGCATAAGGTAAATAAAGGAAATGTGTTACATGAAATCACAATGCGTGCCTATGAAAATGTACTAATAGTTATTCTTTACATAGCCTAGTAAATTTTCACTTTTGAAAATTGTCCTGCAAAATAAGGTGATAACAGTGAGAACTCAGGTTTGAAAGGAAATTGTAGTGGATGTCGCATAGAGATGTCAGGTGGATTGTTTAAGCCTACTGGGTGCCGTCTTGGTTAAGTTAGGGCAAAATACTGGTTGGAGTTCTCAGGCCTCCTGGAGTGTCACAACACAAACAAGGAAACTTTGTAATTCACGAAATTTTACCAGTAATATTAGTTTTATCTGTGATATTTAAAATGTATCTTCCCGCCAAATATTTGAAAAGGGGGGGCAAGCCTTTTCATGTTCAAATACGAACTGAGACAAATTTCCCACATAGTTCATACGAGTTAAGTGCTACAGATTATTTTTTATTTTTAGCTATAGCTAGTGTTACAAGGTAATTCAATTTTCTTTTAATTGTTAAGCACTTCAAAGAGGGGTAGCTAACTGTTGTACGTTCGTTACCCTCTGACATCATCGATGATATACGTTGTAGTATTTTCGATAATTTTTTACAAAGGTGCCCCCAATATATTCGATGCAGGGGTGCTCAAGAGCACTGCGCTACGCTACTGGCATTGATCAATAATTATGTTAAGCACTGTACATTAATTTCTCAAGTACTAGGCTGATAAGGTTTTGACCTACAGGAAGAAGGGTTTCTGATAAGTAAAATAGAACACGTGTAAATTAATTAAGACATTGTGCCATAACTTCGTTCCGCACAAAATTTGTTCCACGCCGAAAGGTGATAATTTCAGGAAAGACATGGGTTTGGGGGCACGCCCAGCTAATTCACAATCTAATAAACTCAGGGTTTAACATCATCGCCCGTAACCTCCTCCGATAATACACTATTTCATTGTTTTAGCCACATTTCAAATGTCTATTTTATTTTCGTTCTGCGACCCTTGAAAGCAACAAGCTTTTCCGAAGTGCAGCCTCTTTTACCATGAAGACCCAGGCTATAGGCTACAAAGCCCCTGTAAATTGTGTCCTGCCTAAGTATAGTATAGTGGTGACTAGGTCGTTGCACTGCATCGTTCTTCTTCATTACGGGCTTCCCCGATGGTATAGTGGTGGCGTCGTTACCTTGTAATCAAGGGGTCCTGGATTCGATACCCGGTGGAGGCACATAGTGGATCGGATCCCATTTTAAACTGTGCATAGGTCCAGTCCCGATTCGTTTATCGTTGCGCAAAGTGGATTTGAAACAATACTTTTATTGACCCCCATAAGGGCTGAGAGAGAGAGAGAGAGAGAGAGAGAGAGAGAGAGAGAGAGAGAGAGAGAGAGAGAGAGAGAGAGTAAGAGAGAGAGGAAACTGCGCCCAAAACCAACAACAAACTTTCAAACCACCTCGATTGCCGAGCGTGCGTGAACTTCATGACTAGGGGCCGGAATTATAAGCACAATCAAACAGTAAAATAAGCAAGTTAATAAACACAAAAATGAAAAATAATAAGCACCAAAATAAGCATAAACAAATACAGGAAAATCTGAAAAAACATTTGTTTATTAGATCTCTTACCTTATTCAAAGCTGTTACAGTATGTAAGGAATGTCATCCTGAGATTTTCTTGTGTGAAGCTCCTGTGTCTGTCAGTGAAGAATGATTTGTATGTTCTTTCCACCTAGAATGACATCACAGGCGGATGTGAAAAACACCACAGTTCTTCTTCGGTGAATTCCTCTTCAATGTCTGTTTCTTCACCAGAAATATTTTTATAAATTTGGCAGTGTTTTGTAACCGGGATTGTTCAGTAATTCCTGACTCAACTTGTTGGACACAATTTTAGCAACACCGTGAGTTTCTGAAGACAACGTTACTGAAATTTCATCAATGAGACAAAGCGAATGTTGCAATGGATTATTTCGAGCTTTCAACTCTGTTATAATACGAGGCAATTTGGAAAAATGATTTTGGATATACTGTATCTTTTCTTGGATGCCGTTCTCCCGTGCGGCTATTTAGAAGCATTGATTTCGTCATCCCAATGCCGTCGTGTGATTGAAATAGGATTGAAATATGACAGATTTGTGTAAAACATGCTATTTTAAACCAAAATCATAAAATAAGCAAGCATAACCGTTTCCTGCAGAAATAAACATTTATAAGCACTTTCAACCTTAGTTAAATAGCTCATCAAGGTATGTAATACGAAGTATAACCTTTCTCCTTACCATTAGAAGTCTGGAAAAGAGTATGCATTTCGTTTACAAATCCGGGGTCTACTCATGACGGACTGGTGAGCCTATCACCACTATTACCCTATGATGCCAGGAGTCCCACGTTGGAATCCTGGTTAAGACATGAATATTTATGTTTGTCTGTCCTGTTGAAAATGAAAAGAGTGAAAGTGAAACATTGTAGACAAGAAAGTAAAAGTGTTAAGAGTAGAAAAAAGCGAGTTAAGTGATCGACTAAGAATCTTGTCACCAGAGCATCCTGGCTTGGACCTAGATGGTCCTTTCTGAATGTTATCATTAATTCCATCTAATCTCTAATCTAATCAATATTCATCCTCATCGTCCCAAGTATCATCAATCTGCAGAAAAGTAACATAAAAGAAAAATACAAAATTCCTTACTGCATACTGTTTTAGTAAAATATTAAGAATGAACTTGATGTGGCTTTAATTTTTAATTCGATTTTTGTTATTTAGCGTTGCTTTTCTGCCACTTTTGGCTAATCGAGATGATGAGTGATGATATGATGAAATTGATGAAGGGACACTAATAATGGACAACCATACCCAATGCGGGATTCGAACCCAGGTCCCCTGGCGTCAAAGTTCATGTAGAAATGCAGAAATGTTCGTATTGAGAATATTTTCGTTTGATATTAATTTAATACCCGGGTTCAGTCTCGGGAAATTTCGACCTGTGTATGGTGTCGGTGGCTACCCACCATCGTGAGGAAATTGGGGAGCTTCGAATGAGTAAGCGTAATCCGGTCGCGGAGACCTACTATAACGGCTGGGGATACGTCGGGCTGACCGTTGCCCCCCCCCCCCCCGACTATTCTAATACTGGTTGAAGATCTACACGCTTAGAGGTGACGAAGGAAAGCATGGGAGGGAGACCGGCAGTCGGTAGGTAAGCCAAGGCCCTTCATGGACTGTTGCGCAAAGGATTATTATTATTATTATTAATTTAATAGGGCTAATCGATAGTTTCAGCGAGTAGCGCATCTTTTATTATTTTCATTTTTTTTTCATTTTTGCTAATTCGGTGTATTTTGCCTTCTCCTTCCCCTTCCCTCCTCGTCAACTACGGCTCTGGAATGAAACTATAATATGCATAATCTTTAAGCATGGAGCAAATAATTCGTATCAAGAATAAGATCAACCTTTTTTTTCTTTCTTTTCGAATGCGCCTGTCGTTTCAAACTTATGCGATGTCCAATTCTTCCAGGTTTTTGCTTTTATATCATTTATCTTCTCTTTGTACAAGGCATTTTTATTTCAGTTTCCAAGAGTTTGTCAACACCTTACCTTTTCTTTCACAATCTTTTCTCCTCTCGTATCGAATGGGTTAAGTGATAAATTCCCAACCTCGTGACAACAGGGTTCGGGTTTGAGTCCTGATCTTGGCATGATGAGTGTTCCTTCATCTATGTCGTTTGATTATTATCATTCATCGTCATCACTGCGATTAGCCTACAGAAGAAGGAAAAGCGAAGTAATATATGAAAACACCTTCTTCCTCCCTATATTTACCTCTATAAATACTATCACCTCTATATTACGATCCTTAGGATTTATTTACCGTAGGACTTACATCAGTTATTGTAGCAAACACTTTCCTAGATTATTATTTCTCAAGACACAAATTTTGTTCGTAACCCACTTTCATTATCTATAGCAGCAGTATTTGCGGGACATATTCATTGATTCTCCTTCTCCAAATTGATTAAAAATCCTATTCATTTCCATATTTATTGGAGTCTAACAAACATTCTTCCAACGACTTTCTAGGACTAAAAGGAATACCTCGAACAATGCTCAGAGTATCCCGCTGATTTCTTAGATATACATATCTGATAATGGTCCACATTTCACAAGTAAATTCCAAGTAATAAATGTAATAAAGGAGTCCCAAGTTCGATACCCGGTGGAGGCACATAGTGGTTCGGATCCCAATTTAAACTTTGGGTACAGTTCCCATTAGCCGATCTGTGCATAAAGTGGACTTACAAAAAAAACTAAACCCAACTGAAATAAGGAATGGATATTGATGAACATTTCGACCATTATTTCGCCTATCGGTACATCCAGAAGATTAACATGACCATGTAATGCTAAGTACTTTTCAGAGCAGACAAATAAGTTGAAATAATGCATGACAGCTACTGCTGAAGCAAAAAAATGCTTAATAAGACGTCTATTTACAACTATGAATGCAGAAATATGACTAAATTATCGATTTAATCATATTTGCGATGTTTGGATATCTTCCCGTGGACAGGAAGAACATAGTCGCAAAAGTTGATTCTCTTTTCCAAACCTATCAACAGTGAGCTGTTCAGTTAATAATTGAATGGGTAAAGAATCAACACTTGGATATTTTGAAAACATTTATTTTGTCTTCGTACATGTTCAGCACCTGATGAGTTGAATGTCCAGTTTCTTTTGAGCTCAGGGACGTTTCTTGTTTCTTGGCATTCTCTCTCTTGACACTGAAATAATAACAATTCAATGCAAATTAAGTTATTTTCAGCGCGTGTTGTAATGAGAAATGCACCATAAACAAGTATCTTCTAATTACAAGATAAGATTATGCACACAATGTCTACAGGTATCTTCAATCGTGCACTTCAATAGGCAGAAACTCATGCACTGTGTATATTTCCTTTGCCGCTGGGTACAATTCAAGTGGCCATATGCTACTTGGCTTGTCTGCAACTTTTACACACACACACACACACACATATATGTGTGTGTGTATATTTATTTATTTATGCTATTAGTGTGTGCGCGCATAAAATGATCTAGATTTTTTTTCTGGGAAGAGCTAGGGCCCGAGACTTTATGTTTTAACATATTTTTTATTTGGCATCAGATCGGATATCTGATGAAAATCAGTCGAAATAGACAAACTTGATAAGGCATATTTTGACATATTTTACCAATTTCGTGTTTTTACAACATATTTCTTCAATTTTCTCGTAATAAGACATATTTCTGTATAATTTCGTAATTGTCTTGCATATAATCGGTTATTTTATAATTTATTTATTTTTATTTTATAATTCGTACCTTTAGCACAACGGATAGTTCATATTATCGATGGCAGGATAAGGAAATTACGAACAAAGAAATTAAAGCAGATGTCATCTCCTTCCCAACTACTAGTACAGAACAAAAATACCCCCTTTTTTATAGCGAGCTGCCAATTATGCTTTACTCTCCACAAAGGTGTAAATCAAAGATAATAGCAAATAACATTTTGGATAATTGCAGTGAACCTCACAATATATTGTCAGTATCTTCCCACTACATTATATGGTTAAAGGGATTCTGACTTCATTTAATCCCCCACCCCCTTCGTAGTCGATCTTCCCTGGAAGATACTGACATCGCATATAATGAGACATTCCAAAGTACTGTTGTGCATATTTTTGGCTTTACAGGGGATATTTCTGAATTTTTTGACATATTTTAATTTTTCATGACATATTTTTCCATTTTTATAACATAATTACATACATATTTTAAAGTTTTATAGGACATAAAGTCCCGGGCCCTAGTTATAAACATATGATAAGATGTAACACTGGAAATGTAATATGCAGATTTTTAAGCATATTAAAACAGTCTAAAATATGTCTACGTATATGGGCACAAGTAAACAGACAAGAACACATACCTCGTATACAAGAGAGAGGCATATGTAAACCTAAATTTGTCCTCATTTTTTCTCTAGTACGTATATTTCACCATGTATGGTTGCACAAGTTTGCTGAATTTTAATACAGACGAATTGCTGATCTTCATAGAATTTCAAGTCTGCGTTAATGTCCATATACCCCATAAAGAAGAACTTTGAGATGTAGGTACAGTCACACATGACCCACTGCTAAGGTCTTTCCACCCATCTGCCTTGAGAACTGATGCCATTTTCGAATTTCTTCTACCATCCCTAAATTTGATGGTGTGGTAAGCATGCATAGAGATATTGAATTTTCATTTGCCGTAGAATTTCTATTAGCTCTAGGCTTTAAGAGGGCAATAAACCAATGCTCTTCACTGCTGCAACGGTCTGAAGGAGACGCCATCTTTAAAATTGCAAATATGACGTTTTGAGGTTCACTTGATCAGTGTTGCAACATTGAGGTTGTTTTGTAAATTTTAGTTGGAACCTTGTGTAAATTTTAACTATATGTAGTCTATCATACAATTTTTGTCGGACTTTAAGGTTTTCATTTTACTCCACCCTCGTATATACAGATGTAATATTCACATGAAGGCAATTACAAAGGTTTGTTGTAGGAGCATTTTAAATTCTACTTCTAACAGGAAACGAACTCAAGGACCCTTTGGTTATAAGGTAGCATGAGCAGATTTTTGTTGTTTGTATTAACAATGGTTACAGAAGGAATAAGCTTGGAAATTCCTCTCCTGAGGCGAAAATATTGAAAACATGGGAAAAATTTGACCTAGAATGTTCTCGCTTTGTTTCCATCAGTTAACGTTGTTGCCTTGTAGCCAAGAGGCCCCGGATTCGATTTCCGGTGTCGACTTATTGAAGTGTCTAGTATTATTTTATTTTATTTATTTACTAGCTGCAAAAGGATGGCCGGAACATTTTCTGATCTTTGAAATATAATACTATATATGTATATATATAGCTTATTGAACACCTTTGAGAGGGCTACGTGTCTCCGTTCCCTTTACACTAAATCCGTCAATGACTGCGTGTATTCTATGCAGCCCTATACGTGTGTAATGTGCCAAGATTTGGAGTTGAGTACTACAAACTAAAATGCTATTTTGGTGATTCAACTGTCAACGTATAAAATAGGATGCTAAAGAGAACACCATTGTGTGCAATACAAATAATGAGTCGTGTGTTTAACATCTTAACTAACATTAATATCAATGCCACTACTTCTATTTCTACGTTTCAATTACTTAATTTCTATTGAATTTGTACTTGTTTCATAAAAGTAGCTATAAAGCAAGAAGACTTACTTGTGTATGCTGCATTCCTTGATCCTGGCTGGCTTCAAATTTGATGCAGATCGTTGCCCAACAACTTTTTTCTCTATTTTCTTTCTCTCTTTTTTCTACACAATGAACCCACGAACTGGAGTACCACTGTCTAAGAGGTGACTCACCCTTCCTCCCACCCTTGGCTCCTTCTGGACCCTGAGGGCTTCTTGAGCCCTTTCAGGTCTAACCTGGCTCTTTAAGTCATTCGTAGGCCCTTTCAGGGCTCCCCTGAGCCCCTTTGAGGGCCCCCGAGACCCCTTTGAGCCCCAATTTTCCCCTAAGGGGAAAACCAACACTGCAGAAGAGATCCTGGCCAATGGGGGAGCCCAGGTCAGAGGGGGACATGGGATACCTCCATGCCTTCCGCCCTCCTTCCCACCAAATCCCCCCTCCCCGTGGGAATGAGCCCCCCAGCGTTCCCAGACTCGGCAGTGATGGTGCAGCAGAAGAAGATCTAGGGATCAACCCTCCGTAGTAAGTGCCGCAAGGGACGAGAGAGGCCCATGCACACACACATTCACATACACGTGCATACACACATATTCACACACAGAGGCACACGCACAAAAACAAAAAAAAAAGCTGTGACTTAATAACTATGTACTAAGAGGGAATTGAAGGGTGAACTACTTTATGGTGACTCCAGCTGCCATACAGCAGCCGAAGATCACTCTTACTGCCTATTGTGGTCTCTAGCCGCTCGAACGGCCGGAGACTACTCTTACACAATATTGTGACTCCAGCCGCCATACAGCAGCCGGAGATCACTCATTAAAATCCCATATACTACCTCGGAAATAGCGGTAACAAGGAAACCTTGTTGTATGTGGAGATAGTTTATCTGTAACATGTTTATGCCCAGCCTCGTCGCCGTTTCCCCTGCCTCTTGTTGTCAGTTGCAACTAAGGTAATGATAATGTAATGACAGAATGATTTTGAAAACTACCTGAGTGATATTAAAAATACTATAAACTATCCTTATTTTTTAACTGAAACCACCTATACTAACTTATAATTTAGGTAAACTGTATCGAACTTTCCTTACTACTTATTCTACCTAACATATAATATTATTATTTTCCATCTAAAGCGCTTTGAAATATTTGGAATCTCTTTACACACCGAGAAAACTAAATTCTGAACCTAACAATAGTTATATAACATGACACTTCCATATGTCTCCTCATTTCATTTTATTCTACCCTCCTAACCTGAGCACACCTAAACATACATGACCTACACATCAAAATTTCTTATATTTCGTGTTAAACAGAACTTGCTCTCTCTATATCTATTCTTCATTGCATTTTCTACCCATCTAACCTTAGCACACGAAGACATTTTGTAGTGTGACCTGAACACTACACTTTCCTACACTTTGCTGTTATTCTAAACCTCAATATTCTTCTGTATTCTTAATGTATTTACTAATTTTGAAGTGTCACCTGTACACAGTTATTTCCAAACCTAGCTTAGGCTTCACATCCTATCCAGTGAGTAATGTATGTATATATATCGTATTATTTCATAAGACCAATAAGCAGGACATGTTGAAGATTAAAATCAAGAATCATGAGAAGCTTATAATAGTTTCTAAACTATTGTGTCTTTTCATTTTCTGTGCTGCTACTGGTGCAGCGTTTGTTGTATTTCATTCCAACCTTGTTGTGCTCAATATCAAACTATTATTTTGCCTATCAAAACAGCATTTATAATCATATCCAATAAGAGTGTCTATCATAATTATCTGTTTTTACTTTTTTATATCATTTCGACGTTTTAGTAATCTAGTTTTCTAGTAGCAATGAATATTAATACTATTCTGTATCCCAATCAATTTTCTAACTGCTAATATACGTTCCTTGTGTACCCTTTCAAAAGAATTTCATAAATTTCAAACAACGGCAAATTCATGCAAAATTCAGTAATATTTTTGTAACGGCCTTCAAGGAACACTATTGTTTGAAAGTAGAATCATATATATATGTTCTGATTTTTAACATAAGTTGCTGTTGAATTATAAGTACTATGACATATCCTTCTTCCTATTAGCAATTTTCATTAATACATATTTCTACTAAGAGTTGAAAACTCTTCGTGAATTCAAAATCTATGTCGATCTTTCTGTGATATCTTTGTTCCTTCGTTGCTAAGTATGTATCTTACCCTAACTCTTACTCAACTAAACCTTAATAGATCTTAGTGTCCTATCTTGCATTATCTGATTATCTTTTCCTCTATCCCATTTCTCTTTTTTCCACTTAGAACTTGTACTTCAACCATAATCCAACCGCCTACTGATAATCGTACACCATAATTTTCTCCAAAGAGTGGAATTCCCTTCCAACTTCTCTAAGATCCTTCCAGTGCTGTAAGCAGTTTAAAAGGAAACTTAAAAACCATCTGCTAGCAAGGCAGCTAAGTACTTACTCACTAGCAACTATTTCAGTTATAAATATATATATCAACTGTGTTCTTCTTATAACTATTACCATTCTAAACTTAATTATTTAAATTTATATTTTTAATTTATATTTAATATTGCTATTATTTTTTCGTTCATTGTTCCAGCTGACTCTGTCATACGTGTTCTAAAGTTGAAGGCGACGAACATTAGATATCTATGTTCATTAGCATATGCATGTAATCTTCTGTCTTTTTATTTTATATTAAATTTATATGCTTATATTCAATCCATATTAATCAAGCTTACATGTAATCAACGTATGTTCTTATATTACATTTTTTCATTGCAATAATCACCCAGACAAGGGTCTGTTGTAAGAGCGGCCCTCGAGGTCGAAATACGCCCGCTCTAATAAAGACGATTTTATTATTATTATTTATCGGGGTTTATCCATCTTGTACTTTATATATGTATATCTTATTGCTACTCGCTATCTACCACTCACAAGAAAAGAAATTGTTAATTGAAAGAGGTAACCAAAGACGCTTGCCAATTGTATGATAAAGAGTCAAATTGGAAGGATTTCATAGGTTGGAGGAGTAGAAATTGATTATGGAAGAGATATTGAATAGATGAATCGAGAAAATATTGAAAAAATATATTTGAAGGAGCATTTTCGACGAGGTAACAGAATATTACTTATTTAAAATATTTGGATGCTCTTTACACACATAGAAAACTAAATTCTAAACCTAATAATACCTATATAATAGCTATGTTTCATGACACTTTCTTCTCTCTCCGCATTTCGTAGTAGTAAGAAAAATCAGCAATGTGCATGAGATTAGTTGAAAGTTATAATGAAAAAGTTATTGCCGCAGTTAAACGTGGCTTCAGGAAAAAGTGAAAACGTGTATTTGAAGAAGTCCCAAGACTTGGATGATGAAGAGAGTGAATGATTTGAACATGGCAACAAAAAACAAGGAAAAACATAGAAGCAGTCCGATCTCCTATTCTAATGCTTTAAAACTTAAGGTAACGCTCATCTCCGTTGCAAAGTGGTTAGGCGTTTTAGCAAATCATGATCCATCAAGCCTTGTTCGTTTCAAATTTCAAAGCATGTGCTTGTTGGCTGCGATAAAAACTTGCAAAAGCTTGCGCCTCGGTGGAACAGTCCAATAAGTGATCGACTTTCAATCTTGCCACTGAAATTCACTGGTTAAAGTCCTGGCCTTGTGTCCTTTGTGAGTGTCCCTTCATCAATGTCATCTAATCATTGTTAATCCTCATCGTCGTGATTGGTCAAATGTGGCAGAAAAGACGTGTTAAGTAAGCCAAATAAACAAAGAATTTAGTCAGTTACTACAGTAATCTTAACTTTCATTGGTATATTTTCATAGAAGCTTACTGAAAGTTGATTGGTATTTGATGAAGTGGCTAAAGCATGCATGTATGTTTTCATGTTTTCTTTATTTTCAACAACGTTACGCTAAAAACGTTGCATGTGTTTTTAAAATGTTTCAATATTTTACTACAAA